>NC_026659.2:28184283-28495066 GCF_000004075.3 Cucumis sativus | reverse complement strand
ATGGCCCTTCTGATGTAGCACCGGTCTGCATAAAACATAAGGTGTTTTTAATAGTAGGGCCATTCAAAGTATAACCGTAGAGATGATAATAACCAACTCGAAAGAAACTTGGCAGGATGCTCTAAATCATTTGGACTAGATCAGCTTCATGAAATGGACAGCCATACCAGATTTATAGAATTGAGCAACTCAGACGAATCTATTTCTCAAAGCAATTGAAGTTGGTAGCTTAGGATTAGTTTAGGGGATCAAACAGAGAGGATTAGTTTCATTCGGATGAACGAAACAATGAGTTCTTCCTTACCATCGCTTCATGGTCTCCCATGATCTCTTCTATTAACTCTTCTACTGGTTTGTTAGCAGCGTTGGGAACAAGAGCAGCAAATACAGCTGGTTCAAGTCCTGCACCAAAATAAAATGAGAAGAGAGGTTGAAGGAAATTTATCAAAAAGGACATCTTCCAAGTGATACGCCCCCAATTATAAAAGTATATACACGTAAGTGTGGGAAGAAGAGTGGAGTCTGGACCAATTACTTAAGATAAATGTCGTGGGCCTGACAAGTAGAATTGAGGCTAGGTCTATCACTAAGTTCAGAGTTAATTTCTGATATAACTCTTGTAGCAAGTACTGAGAGGGAGAGGAAGAGATTCATCAGACTTCTTTGATTTTGGCGTTGTGATCATAAATATTTTGTTGATGATTGTCTAATGATGAATGGATTATAACTATTTCATTCATGATTATCCAATGATGGTAGATCATTGTGTTTGCACAATGACAATATGGGAGAGTACAAGAAATTTGCAAACTTTTAATATACTCTTGGATTTTGGAAGATTCTAACTTGTTAAAATGAAAAAAGGTCTTTCAGTACCAGTTTCTGGAAAAGCGTCTATGAACATCATCATTTCATCTCCGCTTAGACCAGATAAGAAACAGATTCGTGGCAATGATCTGGCAATCTGAAGAAATAATATACAGAATGAGTACCATGATGATAATTTATAGTTTATATCGATATGTTGCAGCATTAAATTAGCAAAGGAAACACTATGTGACAAGTTTAAGATCAGGAGTGCTTTGCACACCATTGCTAATTTTCTTCAATTTTTTTTTTTCTTTTTTTGGTGTTAACCATGTCATCGCTTCAGTTGCATGATCAACAGCATGTCAGGCGATGTTATATGCATACTTTTTAGGCCTTCATAAATTATAATATAACATTGAGATTGTTGCCGACATCCCTCCTCCGATAAAAAATAGAGGAATAATCACGCTGGAAACGCAATTTAGTAAATTTAAAATTTAGGAAAGGTAAAGTTCAGAATGCAGACTCAAATTTGCGAGGGTTTCCAAGAAATATGTTCTCCTACATTACATTAAAGTATCCTTCTTATGAGAAGAAGGCAATCCGGCAAGCACATAATAACTCTAAACGAGCCAAATATTAGGAAATTCAGAATTCGACCTTCACTTTTGCCAAAACTGGTTGGTTTGTATGAACTGCTTCCCACAGGGATCGAGTGATCATATCTTCAGTACAAAGAATAACCTACAATAACAAAAACTGTTCTGCAGATTATTGATGTAGGTCTTTTGGTGCCACAAATTAGTAGAGATGATTACGTATACATGCAATTATAAGACAACGTCCATGGTAGAGCCTCTTAATTTTCGACAATTAGTTTTGCAATGCATTAAACAGGAATCTCATATCTTCTTCTACTACACTAACCAACATCACCCTTTCATCTTATCTAAAGAACATAATGCGAGGGGAAATGCGCTACCTGCATGAATTCACCGTCCAAATCCTTCAAAAGCTCTTGAATCTGTAATCAAAATGTAGGCAAAAAATTAATGAGTCAGGAACAGTTTTCGATATTAGCATTCAAAAGCTAAGGATTAGCAAGAAGCCTAGGAATTCTGGGGTGTTCCGTGTGACTACATACAAGAACTTCAAATGAAATTTCTGAATGTTTCTTCATCATAAAATAACGTGAAGCCTCAGACAGAGAGAAAGCCAATATTTACAAATAGTAACCCTCTCAAACCTCAACCAACCATACAGTTAAAAATTACATTTAAAACGAATCGGCTAGCGAATGTTGTAATAATTTGTAGGTGAGCCAAACAACACAGACTAATTAGTTTACAGAATCGCCCCCCTTAACAAGTTTGCTATCCCTTGAAAAAGTAAAAATTCAATAATCCACCAATGACATTCATTTTCTATTTGGATAAAACATTGTACTTCAACTTCTTTAAATTTGCTAGAGTTGAACTGCAGAGAAGGGGGGAAACCTCAAAGCTTACCTTCACTGCCTCGTCCAGCTCAAAGCCCAGCAAGAGCAACGCCTGTAATAATGAACAGTCTGTATCTTAAACTACTTTCCCTTACTCCTTAAAGAAAAAGGAAAGGAAATAGTTTGAAGACATAACTTCATACTCTAAGAGAAGCAAAAAAGAAAAACAACCCTATAAGGCAAACAAAGCCCACAATGAAAATTTAGAAGAAGGTGCTGATATTCAATACAGTTCCATGATCAAATTGAGTTCGAAATCTTGAACAGTAACAAACATCAATAAATAAATAAAAAATTCACTGAACAGGGAGCAACAAAAAGACATACCATGCCTCCCTTCAAGAAAAGAACACCCAAGTGAAAAAAATTGCAACAATTATGCTGAAACTAACCAGAACTTACAGGTGGACCATATCTGGGATCATCAGCATTCAAGGGAACAAACTTCGCATCCTCCATTAACTCATTGGAAGCCCCTGCAGAATTGAAATTAACAGTACCATATCAAGGAAAGAATACGAGACGATGAATAGAACAACCAAGTGATTCAAGGGACAATCAGTTCCAGGTTTGCAATTTCTAATCGGAAAGACGCGAATTCCACTTCCTCCATGAGAGAAATACTTAGAACCAGCAAGAATCAAAACGAATAACGATAATCCAAGACGAACATCAGCTCTCGATAACCACCTGAATAAATTCCAAATTTGAGAATCGACAAAGACCAACAGTGAACAAACCTTCAGAAGATGCTTTGAAAGTTCGTCGGACCTTTAACTTGAGGGGATTACACGTAGAGGAAGCGGATAGAGGTGAAATTTTGGAAGAAGCGCCATTGATGAAATGAAATAAGCTTGTCCGAAGGGTGCGGGAGTTCAAAAATGGATAGGGAGAGAAGGTTAGAGATGAAGCCATTGGCTCCGTAGTTCGTGTCTTATCCCCAACGTCGCGCTGTTGAATCAATATTACTAGTTATAGTTTGATATAGTCTTGTTTCGTATAAATAACATAATGTATAATATATAAATTAATTGTTCAAATCATCCACACCAAAATTTGGCAATTTGATTGATTTTTGCTCCAAATTGAACACATTTTAAATTTGGACGGTCAAATTTAAATTCTTCCCAAAATTACATAACAAGTAATTGTAAAACTAATTAAAAGAACACTCATTGCTAATTAAAAAAATATATACTTTAGCCATTAGTGAAAGTAGTTCTATAAAATAAAGTCCATGGATTAAAGAAAAACACTTGCAAATGGAATTACATATCCCCTAGAATAGTATAGAAAGAAAAACCATATCCCAAAATTAAATCTAAGCCTGAGTGACGACGGCCGAAACCATGGTATTAATGCCACACATACCATGGCCGCGGCAGAGCCGATAGTAACCATGTTCACCCCACCGTTCTCCCCAAGAATTTTTTATAACCCAGTACGGCAATTTCCTGAACCGAAGAATCGAGAACCCTTCGTCGCCGTACCCGACCATAAGCACGCCGTGGTTAACGAATCTCTTCCCGCAGATCAACGGACAGGATACACCGCCGATGTATGTCTGCATGAACACGGCATTAAGGCCGACGGCAAGCGGGCCGCTGCGGACCAGATGAGCAGCAATCTGGTTTTCGTCGATGGGGATGGTGGTGAAATTGGAAACCTTTACTGCGATTTTATCGGATTGGAAATTGCATTGGCCGCTGCGGCCGGTGTAAGGGTATGAAGATTCTTCCTCGAGTCCGCCGGATTGGATTAGGTATTTGTAGGCGTTGGTCATTAGGCCGCCGTTGCAGCCGTTGTTGCAGGCGGTTTTGTCCGTTGGATCGCACTGGGGAATGGAAGAGAAATGAAAGGTTCAGAATTGGAGAAGGAAATGGGGGAAGCGGAAGAAATAAGGGTATTGAGTACTGACCGTGTGATCGCAATCGACGAGCTGTTGTTCGCTGAGGTTGAGGAGGTTTCCGGTGGCTATGAAATTGGCGCCTTCGACTGCTCCACATGTGCTGAATGCCCAGCATGATCCGCACGTGCCCTGTCACTCCCAAACGATTAATCATAATCATAAACAAATCCTAATTTAAATAATACTAAGCTTAATTAAGAACTAAGTTAAACCTTTAATTAAGTAACACTATCCAAATTTACCTGCATCTTAACCTCGGTAACAGCTCCCTTATCCCGCCAATCAAACCTCTCCGGCAATCCCTTCACCTCCTCCGCCGTCACCTCCACTGCTTGATTCATCTCCGGCAACCCTTCTCCACCTGCGCCGCCTCTCACTCCCATAAACATCCGCTCAAACTCTTCCTCCGACAAGTCCGAGAACTGCGTAACGCCGTGCACGGCGGTCGGGTCCAACGCCTGATGCTCCGCTGCCCTGATCAAATTCTTAACAAAAATCCCAAAGCGATGCAAATACTCCTTCCTAGTCGGATAGCTCTTCCCGTACTTCTCCATGAACATAACGAACTTCCTCTCGCTCCCCGCCGGGAGATTGTTGAAAATCTCCCCATCGGTGACCTGGCGTAGAAACTCAGGGTCACGGCGGAGGGCGGTGGCTGAGGGAATAGCGGAAATTAGCAATGCGAGGCTAATTGCGCATGCTAGTAGGAGGGTTACCGCCGTTGCCATTTTGTTTTTGCTTCGAGTCCGAGTTTTGCCGGTTGGCAAAGGAGCTTTTCTAGCTTTGTCTTCGTGGCGGTTTACAGAATCATATAACTGCACAATTACCATTATGTCCATCCATTAAAAAGAACTCTTTTTTAATAATTATTTTTCATATTTTATCTATAAACGTAAAAAATAGAAGTTTTTGCAAGTAATATGGAATGAGGATTGAGTATTTTTTTTTCCTAAATATGATAAATCATGGTAAATTAAACTTTACAAAATACATATAAATTATGTTTATTATTATGTTGTTCCTTCAAAGGAATCGGAGCTTTGTGGGGATTGGTAAACCGACATAGGGGTGTAATAGTAAATGTGGTTTGAAAGATACGTGGTGACTTACATAGGTGTCTTCTTAAATAAGCGACACGTGGAAGCCATGTGTGAGTCGTGGCATTTGCCTCTTCGTCTACGTTTGACAGAGAAGTCAGAATATTGACCTCTAAACGACGACGTACTCTTTACCTCTCTTTTGTTGTTTGTTATTTATTCTTTAGACCTCACGATAACGTTGTCACATCCAATTTAGTCCTTTCTGTAATTTAAAATTTGTTAATTTTAGTCTACTTTTCGTCCAAACTTTATTATCGACTTGTTTGAAAAATGCACGTTATTTTACAATAAAGTTTGAAAACATATTCACATGTATCTTTTTCTTTTTTTATGAAATATAGTGTCAATTTTGGAGGACTAAATTAAATATTTATTTAAAATTCATGGTTTAAATTTAGCCAATTGAAATTATATGCTATAATTGGACAAACTTTAAACTATACAACGATCAAAATGATACTTTAATCTTATAATGTTACTATTTGGCTAAACTGCAAAAATTCATTGTCAAACACAAATATGGGTATATTTTCATACTATCTCAACCATTTTAGTTAACGTTTTGATTCACCCACCCCGTGTATTTAGGAGTTAGCATGATTGACCCAAAAATCGAATCAATTTATCAAATCGAAGATGGTCAATCAGAAACAAGTAGAGATTCAGTTGGTGACAGTTTGAGAAGATTTCAAACCAACAACATTTTTTAAAAGCTTCAAATGATTTAATTTAAACCAACCTATTGACCGGCCAATGATCGTTTTGTACTCCTTCATGCTCGTAATCGGTTTAAACATTTACTAAACTAATCATAGCTGATATGAACATTTACTGAAGTGACTAATCAACCCATAATCGACTTGGTAAGAAAATCGATTCCAACCAAATTATGTTCACCCCCAATGTATTGCAAAAATATAAAGTAGGTTGGTCCTTGAATTTCAATCATAAAACTTTGAATTTCAAGTGTTAAAATTTAACTTTTAAATGTGTATAATTTATAACATTCTTATATTTAATACATATCTACGTCCACTCGAAAAAAGCCCTAATCTTCACTTTAGATGTGTTCGAGACATTTGATCTAATTTTTACTTAGGAAAAACTCAAATCATGAGCACTAGAGGGCTTACCATCCGTATGACAAAGTAAAATCCACAACTTAGATGGATATATATATATACCATTGCTTTAACAAAACTTTAGGTTAATAATTAGTTCCACATAAAATTTTTGACGTACGAGTGACTATTAAATTAATCACTAAACTAATTGAGCCCTAAAATCTTGTAACAATCAATTATTATAATTTTTTATTTCAAACAATAATTAAGTATTTTATGGATAAATATGAGACAATGGAACAAAAATCTAATAAAGGAACTCCACAATGGTGGGTACACATTAATTAATTTAATACGAAGTCATTCCAAGTCGACAATATTGACTATGATTAGTCTATAATTTAATTATATTATACTAATCAGCATGTTGGGTTATTAATTAGTTTATTATTTCAAAGTTGCTTGTGCCCTTCTCCTATGAAACAGAAATCTAAATTAATCGCATTAAAAACAAAAGCTTAATAATGCAACAACAAAAATGTCGCTAAAACGGTGACGTATAACCTAATATTTGTTTATTGTGACATTCGCCACCTCAAAAAGTAATTATTTAAACCCCACTAGAAACGAGGGAGAAATGTTATGAATTAAACGAATTAGGGAAAGTTTTCAAATTAAAAAAGGTGTGGGGAAGAATTTTATTGGTACATGTCTATTTCTTCAATCACAATTTAGGTATATTGTATAGATTATAATATGGTCAAAATCGAACTTAGCTTAGTGATAATCGATACAATTTTTTATTATCTAATTGTTGTACTAAAATAATTAGAGTGATTTGAGTTAGTTAAGTTTTGATTGAATTTCATTTCAATCAAATTAACCCTTTATAAATTCAAGGTTTGAAATAGATAATGTTATGAATTTAGTTATTATTTATTGTCATTCAAATTACCAAAACTATAATGACAATATTTATCATTAATTAGGGGGTTGGTTTACCTAATATATGAAAACGAGGGTGTGTTGTTCACACAATAAAAGTAAATAAAGCAAATTTAAAGTGGTTGATTAACTATCTGTATGGTTTGCTCTATATGTAATTTTTAATTAGGGACTTACATTTACATGATAGATATGAAATGTATCGTTGTAGGGTGATATTTGTCTTGTGGACAAAAAGTAACATTTATTTAAGTTTATACCTCTAAGTTTTTATAAGTGTATCAATTTATAGGATCTTTTAAATTTTTTGAGTATGTTTTATGTTTTTTTATATTTACTCGGATGAACCAAATCCTATTTGTGAAAGAAAATTGTTTTCAAAATAATGTGACTCAATTAGTAAAAGTCGTAAAAGCAACATTTTTTTTATGTTTTAAGGCATGTGGAATAAATGTTATAACCAAAATTGTTAACTTTTTTTTCGAAAAATAAAATTTGTTTGAGCTAAATTGCACTAACACGAATTTGTGCTACAAAATTCATTCTACTTATCCGGTACGTTGAAAGAAAAAAAAAAAATCTATACATTTGTGCTAAGTCTTAAGTGAAATGATAATGTATGATCACTATAACTCATATTTAGCCACTAGCTATAATTCAAAAAAATTTATAAAAAGTAAAATTATTTCCAAAATATTGCAAAATCCAGTTTTATTTATCTAATATACCTGGTAAATAGTTATGCTATTTTTTCTATTCATATTAATTTTTCTTACTATTCAAATTTAATCCCCGAATATAATAAGTAATTCAATACTACAAATCATTAATAAGTCATAGTACTTTTATTATTATTTAAAAAAAAAAAATCTGACAAACTATTTATACTTCACATAACAAAATCAACGAAAGACACATTAATTTTTTTTCTATACTTTTTAAATATTTTTATCTAAGTCTAGTTTCATTGATTTAAAAGAAATCATAATTTAAAGGGATATTTACAATTCTAACAATTAGATTCAAAATAATTAAGTATATAATAATATTTTAAAATTTTTGTAAATATAACAAAATTTGTCAAATTCTATCGATCATAAGATGTTGTATATATTAATAAACTATACAAATCAATCAACAAAAATTTACTATATTTATAAATTTTTTTAAATGTTGGTGCAATCTCCATTATTATTTATAAAGGGCAATCAATTAGGATGAGGGTTTTATAAAAATAACTAAATTTGGTATATATTTCTCTCAATTTGGAGTGGCCCCCGCCTTGTTTTTTCATTTTCTCCATGGGATTGGATAAAAAGAATATGCCACGTGGCGTAATCATAGTTGCGGATGTAAGCCGTGTTCGGTAGTTCCAAACATACCGAACGGATCGTCAAAATATCGTGATGCGATTTCTTAAAATATCTATCCATTCCAACATACCCGGAGCCCCAAACGATACGATTAAATCAAATATCCGTTCTCTCTAATCCGACCCGTTTCTTCTTTGGGTTTTCCGTATTGAAATATCTCTACTCCCCTCTCCCCCCCCAAAATATCTTCTTCCTTTAATTACTAATTAATCCCTTTCTAAACTTTGGTCAAAGTTACAAAATTAAGATTAAATTATATATATATATATGGTATGTATGTATTTTGTATTTAATGAGGTGAAGATGTGTTCGGTTCTACGAGCTTAGAAGTAGAGTAGAGAAATAGGAACTTAAACTCTCAATTCTACAGATTATCAACTACTTACATCGTGGAGTTTACAACTTCTCAAACTTTATAATTTAATAGTATTAAATTAATAAATCAATGTTATAAAATTGTTTTATCATCGATGTTACGACAGTGGGGGATCTATAAATTTTATGTAGGAAGCATTATATAACAAACATAATAAAAATTAAGAATCGAATACAGAATCGTGTTAATTTAGTAAAATTTTAAATATACGGTAATCTTACTGTTCAAAATTAATATTAGAATACAAAATCCGAAAATGTGAGGGAGGACACATGCTCCTAACCCCTTAATAAATATGTCTATGTGTCACGATTCTAATTTTGTCAGTGCAAGACTATAAAATCTTGATATTCACTTTGAAAAAATGCACGTTTTTGAAAGGGAATAAGATTAACTTTTAAACCTCTGCTCTGAAATGAGATTTATATTGCTTAGCTTAATGATTGATACTGTATTATGTATGAGATTTTATTTCGAAACTAATTAGCAAATGGAGAAGTAACACGTCTATTATCAAAGAGGAGTGTAAGATTTCTTAAGCTTCTAAAATCATTAACACCATTCAATATAATTAAATATTATGATCGGAAATTTGTTAATAAAGTTATCATCAAATTATATTGTTTTCAATAAAGGTATGGAATAAATTAAATTCCAATTATGATTATTATTTTAAAAAAATTAAACAAGATAGTAGAGGTGGAAATTTAAAGTTTCAAAACAATAAAGAAGGCTATTTAATGCATTATTCATTGAATTGTGTTACATTTGATGCTTATTATATATGGGAAAAACCCAATTTTATATTTCACACCATATTATTAAAATTTTCAACAATATGTGATTAAGGTATGTAATGAGGGATTTTTGTTTTTATTATTTGATGTAATTGTTCGTAAATAAATATATTTTGAAAAAAATAAAGATATGGATTAAATGTGAATTCTTGTAACTTAGGGATGCATGAATTTACACGACGGAGTAAGCAAAGAAAAGTGGGAAAGAGACAATCCCGAAAATCTCTCCCTACGAACTGCCGAATCCCAAAAGACGAAAAGCCACGAGAAGAAGGAACTTAGCATAAAAAATGTATTCATTTTTTTTTTTTTTCATTTGAAGACGAAAAGAGAATTTGGGATTGATGGTATTAGTCATAAAACCACCAATTCACGAAGAAAATCCAGTGGGAAAAAGCGTTCAAGCACAGGAAAAAGGGGACACGGATGATATCTTCTTCGTTTATTGCCCCAGATTTTACTTTCTTTCAACGCCATCTTCAATCCCTTTGCTCCACTACACCAGTTCATTCAAGAATTAGAACACCCACTTTGATTTTTTCACTCTATTCCAATGGAGAAGGAAAGGGTTGAAGCCAGAGTGTAGTGAATTGGAAGAGAAGAAGAAGAAGAAGAAGTTTATAGAAATGGGCATTTTGTATGAAGATTCTGTAGTTATTACTTCTGGAGAAAAGCAAGGGGATCCTCATGTTATCACCGTGAATTGCCCTGATAAGACTGGCCTTGGATGTGATTTATGTAGAATCATTTTGCTTTTTGGTTTGAGTATTTCAAGAGGAGGTAAAAAGCCTACTCCCCTGTCTTAATTTCTTTTGTTTTATCCTTATTCTGCTGGGGACTTGAATTCTTGTTTGTTTAGATCCGCATTTCTATGATGGTATACAAAAACATTGGTGGGTTCTGAGATTTGTTGTGATTTTGGTATACCCCAATTTGGATTTTCCCCTTGGATAACAAATAGGTTGGCTGTTCTTGGATCATTACTTTCTTTACGGGTTGTTCTAGCTTTCTTTTTATAATTATCAGTATCTGTCTAATAGAGATGTATGTTATTTCTCTTTGATCTGTTGATCCTGTTGTTACTCGTGAGTCTTGATCATGTTCTGTAATGTTTTCTTTGGGAGCAGATTTCTCTACAGATGGTAAATGGTGTTATATAGTGTTGTGGGTTGTGGGGAAGCCAACTACCAGGTGGCCTTTGTTGAAGAAGAGGTTGTTGGAAGTCTGCCCTTCCCATTTTTCCACTTCCGGAATACGATTTTATCAACAAGAAAAAGAGATACAGAAACCTCCAGATGTTTTCCTATTGAAATTTTGGTGTTCTTCTCACCCTAAAGGCCTTTTGCATGGTATTATTATTATTATTTTCTGATAACTTTAGAATTGAAGTTGGTTGGTTGATTATGCATATATGCCATTTGAAGGACTATTGGATCTTTTGTTATAGGTTTTGTTCCATAAGTATCATCTGCAATATGTATTCTCAATGTTAGTTTTTGGCTAGAAATTGTTGAATAATCTGCTAAATTCATTCTCGAAAAGATTAATGTTAGTATTGGTTGGGCCTTATGTGATTTGGATGATTCACGAAACTTTTCAAATTAGTTAAACCCTAAGAGGTTTCGAGGTGTAATCTATTTATTCTATATAGTTTTTGTTTTAGTTAGAATGAAGTCGTTTAGCTGGGTTGCAATTTACCTTTGGCTTGAATAACTTCGTTTCATATTTCATCGAGTTATTGTTCTGACATTTGCACCCTGTTATCAAGGAGATAGCTCATTTCTCTAAATACATATGATTGTGTTGTTGATGCATCATGCATTTACTCCAAACGATAAGCTTATTGGTTTATATGCCTATTGACCTGTGTCGTTATGTTCTCCCCCTGTAGATGTGACTGAGGTTCTTTGTGAGCTAGAACTAACAATAAGAAGGGTGAAGGTTTCCACTGCACCGGATGGAAAAATGATGGACCTCTTCTTTATTACCGATACAAGGTTTGTCATTCAAGATATCGTGTTCCATTGTGCTGAAGCGTGTAGCCATAAAGATCCTTAGTATATGTATGAATGTTGAATTGAGAATAAAGATTGCAAAATCAAATAGGGTTTCAAATGCTTTCTTGATAAATACATGACATAATAACTTATTTGTACCAATAAAATATTATTTTAATGCTAACATACCTTAACAAGAGATAAATCCAAATAATGATTTGAAAATGAAACGTTATGATCTTACCAAATTTAACCTTCCAAACATAATCATCGACAGAAATCACCATATTTTAGGCGTGGTAACTTTAATAAAGCATGTGCCCAGGTGTGCCTTTTGCTCAAATAATTCTTATTGATGTTTTTTTTCTTTTTGGGTCAAAATTCTTGCAATCAGAGAACTTCTTCATACGAGAAAGAGGCAGGAGGAGACAATGCATCATTTAAAAATGATTTTGGCTGATGTCCTAATGAGTTGTGAGATCGAGTTGGCAGGGCCGGAATTTACTGCATGTTCACAACGCTCACCAAATCTACCTTCCTCTATTTCTGAAGAATTGTTCAGTTTAGAGCTGCCACATGGACCTTCTAACAGACATCTTCCGTCGCATTCCGCTGTCGTTAGTATAGACAATTCCATTAGCCGTTCTCACACCGTTATTCAACTTCTTTGTCTAGATCACAAAGGTCTTATGTATGATATCATGAGAACTTTGAAGGATTACAATATTCAGGTAAACTTCGTTCCTCTCTTCATTCAAGCACTCCATCTCACAGTCATCACTCGTGTGATGTACAGCTTCTCGTAATACTTTTTGGAATGTGTTTCATTGACCTGTATGAGATTTGTTATAACTACTGCCTCACATTTCTGAGTTTAAAAAAATTGGTTATTTGACTGTCAGGTTTCCTATGGACGGTTCCATCTAAATTCAAAAGGAAAATGTGACATCGAGTTATTCACAATGCAATCAGATGGCTGTAAGATAGTTGACCCAAACAAGAAAAATGCTCTATGTTCCCGTCTAAGAATGGAACTCACACGGCCTCTTCGAGCTGCTGTGGTGAGCAGGGGTCCTGACACCGAGCTTCTAGTAGCCAATCCTGTGGAGTTATCTGGCCGTGGCCGCCCCCTTGTTTTTCATGATATTACTTTGGCACTCAAACAACTCAATATGAGCATATTTTCGGTACTAATCCATCATCCAACTATTGCCAAATCATATGTTGATGGATGTTGTGCTCTTACGACTAACTGAAAAACCATTTTGTGTTCTTAGGTGGAGATAGGGAGGCACATGATCCATGGCCGGGAATGGGAAGTTTATCGAATCTTGCTCGACGAAGGTGACATTGTATGGGTGCAACAGAACAAGATTGAAGAGGGAGTAAGAAATATATTGATGGGATGGTAATAGTAAAAAGGAAATTGATAATGTCATTTTACAGAAGTAGCTCTTTATAACTGTACAGTTGGGAGTAGAGTTGAAAGTAAAGTAAGGCAGAGGGTGTAAATGAGAGTTGTTGCATCATGGAAAAAGATAAAAAGCTTTGAATGTGTTGTTTTTTCTTTTTTCATTTTCATTTAAGATTTGAATTTGACACTTGAAGCTCTAATCCATAAACTTCTTCACATACTTCATTTTCTTCTTCTGTTATTGGTTCTTCTCCATTTTATGTCTCGGTTTTCTATGCTCTTCTCTACCTGTTTTCAATGCGGTTCGGTTCGGTCGGGTCTCAATTTTTTACTAATTGAAACGGTTTGACTTTTTATTTCGAAAAAAATCATATGAATTTTAGAAAACATTTTATATAATTAAAAAGCAATGAAGTTTAATTGAATCTTATTTTATCCTTTTTAATTAATTTCTTTTTTGAGATGCAAAGACAACGAGATAACCTCCTGACATTTCCCAGTTTAAGGAGGAAATTTCTTATATCAAAATGCAACAATTATATAACCAATTCGAGAAATTTGAATGCAAGAGATAGCTAAGAAAATAGAGTAAATTGAGAAATAAATATACATAGATTGTAAAGTAAAGTAAAATTGAAAACTTCTTAATGAGTATTTTTAAATATATCAAAATAAATTCAAATACACTAAAATCTTACACTTATCCTACAACAATCTTATTATTGGTGTATTATATATATAAAGTATTTTTTTTAAAAAAAGTTAAAATCAGACGCGAGAGATTTAAACTATTGTGTTTGAAAACATAAAATGTTAGTTAAAATAAGTTGATTTTGATATATATAAAAGAGAGTATTTTTAAAAATAACAAAATAAATTAAAATATTTATAACAAAAGTTTTAGATTTTATTACTGATAAACTTTTATTAATATTTTGTGAATTTTGATATATAGATATATATGTGTGTATATATATATATATATATATTTTTTTTTTTTTTGACAATTCTCTCTATATAAATGATTTTGGAGGAGCATTTTGATTTAAAAATGAAAAATAAATAAATAGGGTGTGTAGTTAGAAATTTATTTTCTAGGGTTCGGGAGGAATCTTTATAAACGAGTGGAACTCATTCTTTTACAACATTTCACTGTAACCGAACAAATTAGGTATCGCCCTTTCTCCACTCTCATCACTTTCTTCAAATTCTCACTATCATTTGTTCTTTACGGTAGCAAATTTACTGGGTGCTTTTCGTTTTCGCCGATTTTTTTTTCTAAAATTTTGCTTCTATTTCTCAAATTACCTTTTGGGTTTTTGCTGTGCAGGAGGATATTTTCCCCCCGAAATCCGGAGCTTGATATGGCCGGAAGAGAAGAGTACCGAATATTTGTGGGCGGTTTGTCATGGGACATCACGGAGCGTCAGCTTGAGAATGCCTTCAATCGTTTCGGCAAAATTATCGATTCTCAGGTTACCCTTATTTATATATATTCGTTGATTTGTAGTTTGATCTTTATTGAATGCATTGGACTTTGTCTAAACTGAACACATGGGAATAAGTTGTTCATTTTTATCTTATAGGTGAAGGAAATAGAGGAAATTGTAAAATGGGTGTCATTCCGTGCTAATGTTCATATGAAGAATATAATTTGTAAATTTACACCCCTTTTCCAAAAACACTGCAGATGAACTGCAAGATTAACTTTTACCGTCTGAAGCCATTATTTTTTTGTTTTGTTTTGTTTTCTCAGTATTGTTTTATGATTACCATAATTTTTTCTTCTCCATCCTCCTCTTCCTGATGACGTTTCTTTTTCCCTTGTGAATGAGGACGCTGTTAATGAAATTTTTGGGAAGCGGTTTCACTATCCATGTAAAGTTGAATGCATCAAGATGCTGAAGGTCATAGGGTTGTTTGCGCTTAAGTATAATTTGATTTAGATCTGCTGGTTAAGAAAATGTGCTACCATCTGGATATTGGGAATATGGTTGCCTGCTAACTCACTCAATCTTGTGGTCTAGCTGATTGGGGTTTGGTAGGATTTTAATATGCAAATTCAGCGACTAATTGTTTCTGTGGGATAAAAGAACTTGACATTCTTGATTTAAACCAGAGGAACTATTAACAAGTGATGTGCTGATGCCTGCTCGAGCAAACCTTTCTTGTTTTATTGTTCCTTGATGTTTTTGATGAGGAAACTGAAGCCACTAAAATGTTTCAGGATCCGACTAATAAATGTTCTAGTATTTTCATGGGGAATTTTATCTTGCTCTGGATGATTATTAAGCCCAACTTATTTTTGGGTTACCCTTCTTATCAATGGTACAGCCAAAAGTTAATGAAGAAGTTTATGTGGTTTACGAGATGTTGCGTGGGGCAGAAAGTCTGGGCTAGATTGCTATATTGACTCAGATAATGAGTTTGCTAAGTCAAATAATCTCAGAAAGTTTTCAGAAGCCATATCTCATAGATGGAATGTTTTGTTGTACGAAGTACTGTCTGCCTCTTTGTAATTCTTTCTTCGCGTTCCTGTTCGTGACTAATTACTATTCAAGTGAGAGATAGCTGGTTTCTCATTTGCTAGTTTCACTGGAGTTGAGAGTTGTCAGTTTGATTTAAGATGAAGAAGAAAATGTAGCAGTGGTGCATGTGTTATGGCTAAGATTTATGATAGCATGCAAAGGTACAGTTTTGGGACATCAATAACCATTTCATTCTTTTGAGTGGACACTGCATCTTTGAATTTCATTTTTCTGTGATGAAGTTGCCAGAGTACCCTACATTTCCGAGCATGCTCAGAAAGTTATTTGTACTGGTTTCTGTTTAGCAGCTTATGTGGCTAGAAATTGTACTAGTGATGCCAGGCTTAGCAGCTCAGACATTTTCTGAAGAATCGGCCAAACTGCATTTGTAGTCTTTAGTTTGACATGGATCCTCCTTGTATGATGTCAGCTGAATTTTAAATGTCTGCTTGAGAACCTTTTCTGATCAGTTGTTATCTTTGTTGGTGAGCTTGTTAAGTAATGTGTGATGGACCGGACCCTGGACAATGATGTCGATATTATTGCCATCTAAAAGTTCCAGAGTTCTTAGGCCCTCAGTTTTCTGTTATGTCCGAGCATTATGAATGTCTATTTGTCGGGTATAGTACTGCAGTCTGCAAGAGAGCAATTGGATCTGAAGCTAAATTTGAGTTCCGTAGGTGCAGTGGCAGTTCCTATTTAGAGGAATGGGTTTAGGTTGTGGCAACGTGAGAAATTATGGAGCTGTAGTTTTTCATTCCTTTGTTTGCATCCTTTTCCTGTTGTTTGGAGTCGTTTCTCAAGATTTGCCAAGAATGCTGCTGTTCTGTTTTCCTTTTCTGTGGTGTTGATGTGCTAGTTTACTCATTTTATACTCATTGACAGTCTTTGTCTTAGCAAAGTTTGAATTCATCGATTTTTGAATCTATTTAAACTTAAGAGGGGTTGAATATGAATATGTGCCTAGTTAAGTATGGTTGCCACGCAAGAAGTTTTGTTGTTGTCAAATTTTCTAATACAGCCTCTTGTCCACGAATTCTGTGGTTGCTATGCAAGTTGGTCATCAAGTTTTCTAGTACAGCCTCTTGTGTCCACAAGCTGATGGGATCTCTATTGCAGAATAAGTTGGCATCTCAATTGCCTGAAATTTTGCTGTGTCTTCTTGCCTGCGTTTCCTTGACCATTCATCCTGGAAGATATGTTGTTCAAGGATTCATCTTTCTTTTTTGAGATTTATTCCACCATCTACTTCACATCACGTCCCAATATGATCATTTGACAACAACATTGAGGTTAACAAATCACCTAGTTGGAGTAATACACAAATCAAATGAAGTGTTTGTAGTGGGCTTTTTTTTTAGTTAAGATTGACTTTGAGTACCATTTTCGGATGGCTGACTGCTCAGAAGAAGGCCATGTAGCCATGTTTTTATGGCATTGTTTCTTTTGAATAAAAGGCGACTAGAGATGTAAGATACTCTCACTTCAGAAGATAGACCTAAAGATGTGCAGGTGCTTTTGTTTTGTTAAGGAATTATGTAACATGTTGCCATGAGTTCATAAACGGAAGAAAAAGTAAGTTGTCAGACTTTTAAAAACATTTTTATGGTGTTATTATCAATTACTTTGAACGAGTTCTCTTTGATGTTGTACTCTTTTTTATTGTGTATACAGCATGTGATAGGCTAAACTTCATCACCTGCTTGTACCCATAACTTATTCTGTTATTCTGCTTCTCTAATGGAGTGTAGGTTTGTTAACCATGTGTCCTGAATGATAATTTGATGGAGTTTTAACCTCTATTTTTAGTAGTTGTTGGAGTTTGAAATCTCTAGATTATGGTAACTGTTTGGTATTGAATCTATATCTATAACTTGCAACTTTGTCACAATTCTACTTATGGGCTTCAAGCCCAATATTGGGTATAGTTTTCCATGCTTTTAGATTAACCTTATGACCACTCCAAATTTTTATGGGCTATGAACTGGGATCTTAAGTACCACACCTTATATTGGTGGTCAGGTTGTAGAGTTTATCTTGAAGCCTGTCATCTTTCAACATTGAGGAGGTGGGATCTCTGGGCTATTTGTTTATCTTTAACTGTGGTGGTCTTCGTCCCTGTTTCTTTGATGCTAGTTTTTGTTACATTGGACAAATTCACTTTATAATCTAGGGTTAGACTATAGTGATGGCTAGCAGGTTTCTAGTTTTCACTTAGTATACCTTATTAGCGTGGGATGTACTTTAGTAGCTCTGTTCTAATGACTTCATTTAAGTTTTATTGGCTATTCAATTGATTTTCTCTTTGGCATTCCTGTAGATCATGTTGGAAAAGAATACAGGCCGCCCACGCGGCTTTGGTTTTATTACATTTTCAGATCGGCGGGGAATGGATGACGCTATCAGAGAGATGCATGGACAGGAGTTTGGAGAACGAATAATTTCAGTGAACAAGGCTGAACCTAAAATGGGAGAAGATATGGACCATGGTTACAGGGGGGGAGGGTACTCGACTGGTGGCAGGGGTAGCTATGGGGGTGGGGGAGGAGGAGATAGATCTGCAAGGCAAGATGAGTGCTTCAAATGTGGGCGTCTTGGACACTGGGCTAGAGATTGTCCTTCAGTTGGTGGTGGCCGAGGAAGGGGAGGAGATTCATTTCTTGCACGTTCTCGGCTTGGTGATAGTGATCGTGGGGATCGCTTTGCTGGAGATGCTAATCGTTATGTGGATGATCGTTATGATGGTGGTGGGCGCTTTGGAGATAGAGATCGCTTTGATAGCAGCAGCAGGGACAACAAATATGGCAGTCGTGATCGCTATGTTAGTGATAGGTACTGACTGATTTTTTTCTGTGGATTTTTAGGGTATTATTTGTTCGTTTAAAGTAATTATGACTAGGAAATAATAATTGGCAGAATAACGATCCAATATTATATTGTTCTTTTTGTTGATTAATTGATGGCTGCTCAATTGTTTTCGTTGCAGCATATCATGTAGTTAACCAATCTCATTCCTGATTTTTTGCATAAATCTGGCAGGTATCCACCTGGTGGAGATCGCTTTGGAAGCAGTAGGTATACTAACGATTCTGATCGTTTTCCTGTAAATGGCTATGGCAAAGATAGAGGGTATTATAGAGATGGTGGACCTCGTGGGGTTGACAAGTATGGAAGTGGTGGTCCTGCACGCGATGAGGGAAGAAGCTATAGAAACAGACCAGCTCCTTATGATCGCCCTAACCGTGGTGGGCGGCCATCATCATTTGATCGTTATTGACTGTTTTTATTGTTAACACATTATCAGATTTATCAAAAGTACTACATGCTCGGTGTTGTGCTGTTAGTTACTAGGATTGTAGTTGCAGTACCGATGCCTGACTGAGACAGATTGTTCCTGTGTTGTGTAGTTTTAACTAGAGTTTTTTTGCTCAGAGAGACAGATAAATGCTCTAAAGAACGATGAATGGAAAGAGAACAGATTTAAGTTGACAATTTTGTGGTTTCTAAAATGAGGCAAATCTCGAACGGAAGGGACTCTTAAGGCTTTGATTCATAGTTCATAAACAAATTAGCAAAGATACAACTAGAGAGGCCAGTAGCACCATATTCGTGTATTGAGCAGAGGTATGATGATGGACGAAGAAAATATGAGACAAAGCTGGAAAATTGGCTTCCCAAAGAACGAACTCTACGGCTGTTGGGAAGAAATATTGGTTTGGGCTTCAATTGGAATTACTTTTTTTTTGCTTTCTCCCTTTCTTTTTTCTGAACGTTTCTTCCGATTTTATGTTACTGATTCTCTTGAACTTTAGGAAAATGAGAAAGGAAAATGGGCACATTTTGAGTGCTCGATTCTATATTTCTTCCACCAACGTGTTTTTCTCCTTTTAATTCAATAATAGATTTTTCATCCTAGAGATCCTAGAGATGCGAGGTTTAGTGAAACTATAAATTCAATTGACTTGTCCAAGTGTTTTCGACAGATCATGAGCATGCCAATCACCGTCTTCACTTCTTATTCAATCTTCATACCTATGAAATTTTATCTTCACCTCTTGAAAAGTTTTCATACCTATGAAAAAATTTGTCTTCAACCAAAGAGAATAAACAGAATTAATTATAGCATTTTCAATCAAGTTTCATTTATAATATTTTATTACAAATTTCTTTTTTAAAATTATTTTAAATAACAAAATATCTAAAAATATTTATATATCTATAAGTGATAATCACTTATAATTACCATAGATCCATGGTGATATTTTGTTGAGATTCTAATAAAAAAGACATGGTAAATCAATACACAAGAAAACTTATCATAGACATATGCTCTTATCTATTGATGGTTGAGTATGAGCTCTGTTCGCAATTACAGGAGTTAGTCCAATAAAGGTATAGCCTATATCTAATATCAAGGCATACGAATGAGTGTGAATCTAAGAAAATAACTTCCAAACTACTCAAATTTAACCAATCATGGAATCATAGCTTACTGAATTAAGACAGCATAAAAGCAATGAAAAAACATAATTCAAAAACTAATTGATGAACATCCCACTTTAAAGGATTCAAAGAAAATGTTCTGTTTCTCCTCTTGAACAATTAGCACAAGCCACTTCAAACATGGAAACCAAACAGGCACAAGCCATTCTCACTATGCACAATGACCAACCCAATGGGAATCCACTTGGAGACATTAATAATAAGCAAGACGACCCTCTCGTTGGCATAAGTCTGAGCACATGTATGACAAAAAGCGATCTACAGCAGCAATAGACACTCATTTTAGATATGCTAACAAAAAAACTTCATAAATTTTTCAAAAAGAAAAAAACTTAATTGAGGCGAGGGCAACAACTATTGCATAAATTAGAGAGCAGCAAAAAGAATCAGGAATCTAAATTACTACCTTGTTTGGCCAACTTATTTTTTCCACTGAATGTAGTTGGAAACGTTGAGCTTGATTGATGGTGGAAATTCTATTCGGTGAGGACTACAAGCGTATACACCTTGTTTGGCCATGAGACTGGCTTAGAGGTGATTGAGATGCTAGCAGAACCAAGAGTCAGTTTCTTAAACTTTCGAACAGACTAGTTCAACCTTTTAAATTCATCTCAAGCTTGTCAGAGTCCTGATCTGTTCACTTTTACTGTATCCACCATTTGGCCACGGAACAAGTTACAGATATAAAACTAGTTTGAAATAAGTTTATGGCTAGTAAGCTACTAAGATCGATAAAGGCAACTGACAAGCTCAAGAAATGAAATGTTCAGGAAAACAATCCCAAATTATGCAAGAGTAGTGAAAGAAATTGACACTTTGTATACATACTACATACTTAAAATTATAGAGAGATTCCTTTAAACATGCACCTTTAATACTCGTTCATTCTGAGTGCTCCCAGTAAATTAGCCACATCAAGCCTTGCATCTTCCACTGCAATATAATTAAGTAGATATTGAGTCAAAGTTGGATGTGTATATATTTGTGGAAGAAATTATGAATATAGTTTCTGATAAAAATGGAAAAGAGGGATTAAAAACAAAGTCTATATGATCTATAATTCAACCAGTTTTACTTACAATCTTCTCTAAGATGCATATATCACAAATAGGCTTGTTGTAGGTTTGCATTCTCTTCAAAATGAAATTGGAAGTTTGGCGCCCTACAACCAGTTGAGGTCAAGAACACATTGTCTGGGATAAGATGGGGACTCGTACTTTATAACTCTGTTATGCAAGTCCTTGAAAATAAAAAACAAAACAAAACAAAATGGAACGGGATCAAATTTGAAAGAAAGGATACAGTTCAATAAACCATAAAGAAATTTGATTTTTTAAATATGTTTTTGGGTACGAACTATTACCTAATGGATATTCTGTAGTCAAGGATGGGAATGATGTAGAAAAAGAAGAAATGATCTTGTTTGATTAGTAGATCAAACAATCTTTTCCCCACCCCCTAATGAATAGAGAATATACTACTTTGTAGAGTAAAACTTGGGTGCATCGTGGATGCATCATCCTTTTGCAGCCCACACCAACCACACCAACACACAAAGCGTTCAAAAAAGAAAAAGAAGAAAGAAATGTTCACTCCTTGGTAAATTGTGATGAACAACTAGATAGATTACAGAAAGATGTATACAGAGCATCCAAGTTTTTTCTTTTCTAATTTGTAAGGTTGATTTAGAAGGATTTCTAGAATAAAATCAAACATTGGAAAGAGCAATAGGGGAAGAACATACCTGGCTTTCTGACACTTGGTCTTGGAGAGTGCTTTTTTCGTATCAAGTAGAATTCTTTTGTGGATAAAATCTCTAAAAACTTACACCTACCAATAGTCTCGACAAGAGCAAGAGCCATCCTTAAAATGGTGGAACCGAGTAGCATCTCTCACAATGATTTCCCTTCCTACAAGCTTGGAGATGAACTTTATAGCAGAATGGCAGTCATTACAAACTCTAAGGTTTTTCATAATCCTCAGAGCAGTGTTCTCTGGAGTATTTAAAAGCCCAAACGCTATAGCAAGTTTTTCACTGTGATATTTAAGTATTTGCTCTTTCACCTCTTCTTCAAGGTCATGAAGTACTGATTCAGTGTCTGGGATGAAACCCATCTTTTTTATCTCCTCCCATATCTCAGCCATCAACTTGTAGATTTCATCTTTCTGTGGATGAATAACGTCTTCAACTCCAAATGCATGAACTTCATTCTTAATATGAATCCAACTAATTCCCTTCTCTTTCCTCACTCCTCTATCCTTCATTAGTTTTCTAGTTTGGGCAGCATTTTCCCATTTTCCGCAAGCCGAATACACATTAGCAAGTGCCAAGTAGGCGCCACTATTTCCAGGATCAATAAGAAGCAGTCTTTCTGCTGCAACTTTTGCCAGATCTGCATTTTTATGAATTTTACAAGATGCTAGTAGCGAACCCCAAGCTATATTATCTGGTTCTATAGGCATGCTTTCAATGAACAGGTATGCTTCTTGAAGCAATCCAGCCCGTCCATAAAGGTCGATCATGCATGCATAATGGCTTAGAGTGGGTTCAATTTCATGAACTTCAGTCATCATATTATAGTACTTTCGACCTTGCTCCACTAATCCCACATGTGTACAAGCAGAGAGCACTCCTACATAAGTGATATGATCAGGTTTCATACCAACTGAGAGCATCCTCTCAAACAGGTTGATGGCTTCTTTTCCAAGGCCATGCTGTGCGAGAGCCATGATCATTGATGTCCAGGACACAATTTCCTTCTTCCCATTTGGAAGATCAAAAACTCTTTTGGCTACATTGATGTTTCCCGTTTTAGCATACATGGCTATCAAGGCATTAGTAACAGAAGGTGTCGAGGATTCTCCAGCTTTTATGGCACTGGCATGGATTTGTTTCCCATGCTCCAAAATAGTCAAACTTGAACTTACACTAAGCATGGCCGCCAGGGTATAACTATTCGGCTCAGGGCCTTCATTAACCATCAACCTAAACAGCTCCAGTGCATCATTCCATAACCCGTTTTGCACATAACCAACAATCATGGCTGTCCATGCTACCACATCACGATCTCTTAATTTGTTAAATATCTCTCTGGCTGGTTTGACATTTCCTAGCTTGGTATATCCATCCAGTAGGGAAGTGAACGCTATAATGTTTAGATTTGAAGTTCTGTTATGCTCAACTATCAGTCTAGCTATTTCTACACCACCTGACTTTGCATACATTGATATCAAAGCATTGCCAACTGCTCCAGAAGTTTCAGTTTCTGCTCTTAGAATATAAGCATGTATCTGTTTCCCAATATTCAGCTTCTCAAGATTGGCACAAGCTGATAAAATGCTTGCCAAGGTGAAGTTATCTGGCTTTAAAGAAGGTTCATTCAACATCTTTGAGAATATAACCAGTGCTTCAAGATTATACCCTTGCTGACTATATCCCGAAATCATCGAATTCCAAGAAACTATATCTCGGTCAGGCATTTTCTCAAATTGTGAAGCAGCAAGCTCAAACTGCCCAGATTGCATATACAATGAAATCAAAGCATTCCAAGTTGAAATGTTCTTCACCGTCATCCTATCAAAAACAACTTTCGCTATGACTGGATCTCCACATTTTGCGTACATATTCAGCAGGGAAGTTGCAACAGGAACACAACTACCAAGTCCAAGTTTAACAACAAATGAATGAATCTTCCTACCAATGTCCAAAGTTTGATTTGCCGCGCATGAAGAAAGAACATTACTGACTGTGAATTGAGAAGGTGGGACTCTCTCAGATATCATCTTCGCAAACATCCAAATCGCATTATCAAATAAACCAAATTGATTGTAACCCACAATGATGGCAGTCCAAGAAACAGGATCACAGTCAGGCATTTCATACAAAAGGCGACGTGAGACCTCAAAATTACCCTGTTTGGCATAGCCAGATATCAGAGTGTTCCATGAGAATGTTGACTTCAGGGGCATTTCATCGAACACATGGTGAGCAAACCTAAGTGACCCAGTTTTAGCATAGAAAGTCATAAGATTGTTCATCAAGTACACACCAAGATGAAGGCCTTTCTTAATTATTTGACAGTGGACAGACCTTCCGGCAAATGGGTCTTTGATTCTAACACTTGTTTGCAAGATATGTGCAAAGAACTCAGAAGAAGTAGGTGAATTGCCAACTTCCATGATTGGAGATTAAAATCTAGAGACGAAAAAAAAAATCCCAATGTTTAACCTCGCCGCAGATTTCTAACCATCAATTTCCCTCATTTCCTTCAATTTTTGGTTATTTAGCTTATGAAACCAGTAGTGTGCTATTTTGCAACTTAGCTATGAACAATATCAAATAAGAAACTAAAAACAGTACAGCTTAAGTTAAGACTAACACAAACTGTAAACAAAATCGAAAAATAAACTAAAAAAACTGTCACTGATTTAGTTATGGTTTTCTACTGACCTGCATACAGCACAACCAAAAGCAGCACCCCACCGCCGCCATGGACGGCTGAGAAAAAGAAAAGGCAATGGCTGAATTTCATCCCTTTCTGGGCTGATCGGCCCATTTGAGGCCCATCTGTAATATTCGACCCGAGTTATCGGCCTCTTGCCCTTGATGCAATTTCAAATTAGTATCTTCTCTCCCGCCGGATCTGACGAGGAGGACGAGAGAGGTTTCGCGGCAGATCACTGACGAACTTTAATCCGTCTAATCCCGTCTCCGACGGTTAGATTTCTTCAAATTTTGTAAACTAATGGTTAGAACTTCATGTTATTAATTTTCATTTGTGTTTAATTATGCTATTCCCTCTGCGAACTTCAATTAATTTCACTGTGCGCTACATTAATTTTGGGTTTGAAAAGTTTTTTGTATTGTTTTCATTGACGAAAATTCAGTGACCAAGTGTGGATTCCTCTCAGAATGCTGCAACGTTAGTAGTTCCGTAAAGTCAAGAAGAAAGACTTGTTGATGATAATGGCAAGAAGAAAGGCAAAGAAAACAGTTAAGAAGTCCAGCCCTTCATCTGGACGAGACGCAAAAGATGAAGCAGTGAATAAGTTAAAGACTGACTCCGACGAAGATGGTATGTTGATATTCGTAGTGATTTCAATCCTTTTTCCCCAAGCCGGAATTTCATTTTAGGAAATTTGTCTTGTTTCTCTTCACGTGTTTAGTTGAACGGCATGCTGCTGCAATCCGTGCCATTCGGGATGTGGAGATCGAGCGTTTGATTACTGTATTGCGGTTGCTTCGTTCGTATTTCAACAAAGAGCAATTGCAAACTCCTCTATTGCAATTTTTCGAAGAGAAACTTCCAAGCTTGTCCATTTCGATAAGAGGCAAACAAGGTGAAATTGAAGTACGATGGAAGGATACAGAGGATGAATTACACACCAATCCAGCGGATGGAGTAGATATACATGCTTCTCTTCTTCATCGCCTTTCCACAGCTTATCCTTACTGCTCTGCCGGAATGCGATCGTTTAATGGATTTGAATTTTCCAGTAAATCAGGTATCTGTAGATTTTGATTGTGGTGCTTTAAATTGTTTGGTAAGTACTCCCTTGTGTGACGTTTCTGCTGCAACTCACCTTCTTTTCTTTCCTGGTGGCAGTGAAAACAAATCCTTTCAATGCTGAGAACCTGCAAATTCCGAACTTTGTAAGCAATTTTACTTTTAAGATATCTCAGTGTTGATTTTTCACAATCTTTATAACATAACACGTATTGATTTTGAGGTGAAACATAATTTGTACATGATCTGGTATGAAACATCATAAATTATTAATTTAGTATTAAAGTCCATAAAGTCTAGACGGATATTTATTTAAAAAAGAAGGATTTGATCCACGAATAGTAAACATGAAGAGGCACTACCTCGACGAACATGCTGATGATCCACATTGGAAAAATTGAAGATACGTCGTAATCTTTATAAGAGAACATGAATTACTACATGCAAAACTAATTTTTGTAATTGTTGTACGATAGGATCTTCTTTTCTTCTCCATTTAATCATATCGATGAACGGTTACTGTTTCCTATATATAAAAATGATAGATTAATCCTTTCATTTTTCCATTAGATGGATACCCATGTTTATCTAGCAGGTATTGACTGATATATTTATTGACAATTCTTGATGTTTAGGTTTTGGAGGAGCCCTCGGATGATATGACGCTTGGCATGCCAGATATTGTCCAGACTCCTGGCGTTCGTATCTTCATGGTTCTAGCACCTCACTTATTGCATTAGCCTTCTTATGTTATCTATTATTGCCATTTTTCAACATTTGGTAGTGTCTCTGGCCCAAATTATCTAGGCAGATAGGCTCCGCGGTTAAAGGAATAGAATTATAGTAGTGGTAGGGTGTCTGCTGTCAATTATTGATGTTTTAATAATTAAGGGTATCTAAGTTAATCCATGTCTATAAACTAATTATAGACAATTATCAAGCCTTTATTAGCTCAATCTTCAGCTTCAATAATTTTGGATACTGGACGTCTTGGTAATAAGTTGGGATCTTGTTGCTCATCATGGATTTGGGCTTTGGGTTAATAAGGTCCTATGTAATTGGTGTAAACAACACTAGTTCAACACATAGTTGTCACCTCATCTATCAAGGATTTGATATCCTATGAGTTCTTTTGACAACCAAAGTGGGGTCAAATATGGTTGTTTTGTGAGGATAATTGAGGCTCACAGGTTAATCCCACGAAGACACTTGCTCTTCGTGTACTTATAGGTAAATCGGGAATGAACTTTGTTACTAGTATTGGTCTAAACTTTATTATAAAAGTAATATTGGTTGGTTTTACGGTAGGATAAAATAGAAGTTTAGAAAAGTTGTATTATAGTTTTTTCTCTCGCTCTCTCTTTAGTGTTCATTTTGGATTTGATTATTTCTACTTTAGTTTTCAATGGAAATGTTCCTATGGATGTCAGTACCATCTACTGATCAAAGTTATCAACTTGAAGGGAAAAATTAATTGCAGCTTTTAAAGCTGCAAAAAAAGTTATTGGGTGGCAGTAGTCCATCATTTATCATTAAGCATGTCATAAATAATCACTGCAGTGTAGAGGGAATGATGGAAGTGCTGGTTTCATTTCAAGTCATAATTATCATTATAATTACCGATTAGAATCATTTATTGACGGATGGAGATATAGAAAAAGCTAGGAAAACTTTCGACCCCATGGAAAGAAGCTGGACGATAATTCCAAGTACAAAGATCAGCATGGCTATAACTAAACAATGTGTGAAATTTACATTTAGTAAAATCTCAGCCTTGTTTGAGGAATTGTCTGAATGGAACTTTCTGAAGGCTATTTTTGCCTCTATTTAGTGTATTCTACAATAATCTAACTAGTTATCATTTCATAGATAAGTAACCAAAGATTGTCTATTGGGATGACACCGAAAACCCGAAGACTGCCGAAGCCAGGCGAGATGCTTGTGTCTATCCATGGATCCCCACTTGGTGTTTACAAGGAAGACAACATGGAAGCAATCCATGGTATATTCATCTAAGCTCATATCTAGAAGTGCAGTGCAGTATATTTTGAAACTTTCAATTAGAAATGTGATCGAGTAAGCTTAATAAGTTGGTGGGTAATGGGTATAAATCATGATTCTACAATTTTTCTAATGGATAAATTAATAATGTGCAGAATCAGAAGAGGGTTGATCGGTTGATTCAAGGTCACTTGACCGATTGTCAATAAAACCGAAACTTCAGATGCGTTTATCCCCGACTGTCATTCTACCCTTTCTTTCAACCTTCTTTTATTGTTCCTAACCTTACAAGTGTAACTAAGGAGCGATATAAGAAGGTTGAGTCAAGGACTCTTAAGGTTTGTTTGGTTCATGATCCATAAACAAATTAGTAAATACAACTCTAGAAACCACAGAAATGTGGGATGATAGAGAAAGTGAAAATGGAAAGATGCAGCTTGAAAATTAGGACAACTCTGGTGTGGTTTAGAGTGAAAATGGAAGAAATATGGTTTGGTTTGGGCCTCAGTTGGAATTTCTGACTTGCTTTTCTCCCTTTTTTCTCTCAATGTCATTATTTTGAATTTTCTGCATTTCTTCCACTTTCCTGTTAATGTGAAAGAAAAAAGTGACATTTTTAGTGGTTTGATTATATTTCTTCCACTAGTGAATGTGATTTTCTCCTTTCAACTTCTTTAAAAATGTGTACAAAATAATATTAGCTCTATAAGATCCCATTTGTTGCAGATTTCTATTCTTTATTGTATTTGTATTATATATTTAATTTGCATATATGCAATAACTTCTCATTAAACATGGGATAATCTATTTCAAGTAAAATGTATATCATCCCAATTTTAAAGACTTATTTATAGGTTTGAATGATTGGTCAATAAAGTACTTACTGATATAGAGATTTTGTTGTGAACAGAAAAAAGAAAAAGTAGTTTTAGAATTTGTTGTTTTTGGATCAACTCTCAGAAGTCCAATGGCTTGAGAGTTGAATTTTATTGCCATTTTTTGCTACTTGGGGGTCCCAAAATTTGAATTATAGTGTATGTATATGTCTTTTTGTGTATGTACATATTACAACGTTTTCCAAATAATTGACTTATCATATTAGTGCTATGGTCCCCTAAAATTAATATTGAAAACCTTAGTTTATTAACTTTGTCTTTTTGTTGAATTTTCAAATACATTGTTTGAACAAAATCACTCAAAACTTCATTCTCAGGTCTCCATCTCTTCTCCCAAATTGTCTATTCCTACCTTTTGATACGTACTTATACATCCTTTTCATGGGTTGAGATGGTATTGATGTGATCTCATATATTTTTCAAAAATACTATGATCTTTAGCAATTGGGTCTTTTAAAAAATAGGATAAAACGGTAAAATATTTACACCAACAATTTTGGACACGGAAAAAATTTACAGGCCCAAAATTGAGAAATTTCAAAAAGAAATTGGAATTTTTTTATAATTTTTTGCTAGATGATTGTTTAAATTTATGTTGTCAAATCTCAATCATTTTTTTAAAGATTTTATTTTTTATTTTTTTGGTACTCGTTTATATTTGGAAAAAGGGTCGTTCAGATTTGACTATCCAATATCTAATTATTATTTATATTTGGAACAACCAAATAACCGTTCGAATATTTTTTTGGAACCAAATAACGTTTTGAAAAAAACGGGAGAAAAAGACGTAAAAAAAGTAGAGAAGGAAGAAAAGAAAAAGGTTGAAAATTAATCTTAACAATACTTTCTCTTTGTTATATTTATGAAAATTAATCTTAACAATACTTTTATATATGAAAGATTTCGGAGAAAGAATAAAAAAAGTACATATGAAAGATTTCGGAGAAAGAATAAAAATGTCATTGGATAATAATTAGAGAAATCGTGTGGATAACAGAAAAATAAATAGAAGTTGATTAATATATCTAAAACATAGAATAGTACTGTGATTAGCTCTAGGGTTTGAGTGTTTTGAAATAGATTCTTTTCTTCTTTCAATTCATCCCGTCAAACTATTGACTAACTATTTTCTTTCTGTATATACGTATAAAGGTTTCTCACGAATGAGTTTTAAACACGACAAATGATTACAAATAGAACAAGCATCATTTTAAAAAAATTGTAAATATAACAAAACCTGTCACAGTCTATCAATGGTAAAAATCTATCACCCATAGATTTTGGTATATTTACAAATTTATTTAAAAATATTTTTGTATAATTGATTATTATTTCTAAAATTTGGTGTTGATTAATTTTTTTATTCATTCTTATAATTATTATTTGATTTAAATAATATTAGTCCAACCATTCGGGTGAAGATTCAAAGTAATTATATTGGTTGAGTATAAATATTTCCTATGATTTGAAAATTAAGAACAATTAGAAAACATCATTACCAAAATTGATTCATTAATTGCTTGACTTAATTATATATATAATCAGTCAATGCAATTGATTTGACACCAAAGTTAATATATAAATATTTTTAATGACAGTTAATTATAATTACTAAATTTTTCAACCCGAAAAAATGGAAGGGTCGTTTTATAAATGCTTAGGTTCTATACTCTTTAAAACTCCATAGATTCGTATACTTTTGTTTATTTTAATTAGTATACTCTCAAAATGTGTATAGTTCGATTTTAATGCAAAACTAATAAGCATATATGAAAATTAAATAAATAAAAATAGAATTTTAATTGTAAATTATTATCGTGTCAATTATTTGGAAAGAGAAATTTAGAGATTGTAAATGTCATTTTCCATTTTTCTATTACTCAACTTTGACCAAATGAGTTTGTTTGTTTAAGCCTTATGATCAATAGTACCATTGAAAAGGAATATTTGTTAGTATGAATGAATTTTGAAATGTGTTGTGTATAATATATTTTGCTTTTGGTTAAAACAAGACTTGACAAATGTTATACGCAAGTTTGAACGAAAGGACATAAATGACACTTTGACAATAATGTAGACAACGAAATTAAAAAGATAACATGATTCAGTTCGAGAGTAATTGTCTAAAATCATAATAAGATTTGGAGAAGAGACTGGGACGACTTGAAGTCATGACCCAAGCAAGTGTGTTCGGCCTCGGCCCACCTCATCAAAGACCTAACGAGACATGCTTCATGCTCATGCATACCCCAATCAAGTATGACTATATTGTAGGCCCAAAGCATAGTTAAGGTGAGGTGTATGTCTTAGGATTGGTCGATGTCAATTCTAGCGAAATGTTAAACTGTAGCGTGTCTTTCATACACTCAAACTCAATAACTCAAGGGATGTTTAAAGAAACTCGAAAATAGGTTTGCACATTTGCCCTTATGCATTCTCTTCTCTTACCGACATCATTCCACACACAAAATGTAAGAGCAAAACAGACTTCATCAGATGAAAAGTTGAGTTTAAACTCACAAACTAATAACTTAAAACTTTTCTTTTTATATCTAATAAATATACGAACGAATGTTCAAATTTTACGTTGAATTAACTTCTTCTCTAAACCTACCATAGCCTTACGGTATACTTTTGACCAATTTTTGAAAATTTTCTCTTATCTTTTTTGGAAAAAAAAAAGGACAAATGTATTTATTTTCTCTTATTTCTTTATTACTTTTCCATCTATTTAAAATTTCTCTATTAATTTTTATCTTTTTTTATTTAATCATTAATGTTTTATTTATTTTTCATAATCTTAAGATTTTCTTAGAAAGACGCAAACTATTTTTAATACTACAAAATTTAGGAGATCTCAATTAAAGAGTTTCTAAATTTTAATTAATATAAATACACCTTATAATTGTTTTTTTAGTACTAATGTTTATTTTATTTTATTTTATATTTTTTAAAAAAAGCTTAACATTTTTATGTTGGATGAGATCTAAAAGAAGAATGGTTATTTTTGTATTCATTATTATATTTTTCAAAATTGTTTGCTAAAAAAATTTGGTTAAATATCAACCAATAGTTTTTGGAAGAAATGAATTAAAAAGACCAATTAATTCCCCAACCACTTATTATTTCTATAGTATGCTTTCTACTTCCCCACTCCTTTTAAAACGGATGTTAACGTAAACCTAACTTAACTAATATATCATTTTTAACGTCAATACTTTCATTTTCTATCTCATATTATAAAAAAATGGAAAAGAGTAATCGACTTCTTAATTCATTTACTTTTAAAGAAAATTTTCTATTGTCCGATAGTTATATACTATAAAATTTCATATACCTCAATTAAAGTTGAATATAAAAAAACTTCTAATCTTTCAAACAAATTGAGATACTCTTTTTTTTTTTTAATCATGTGCTAATTAATCCTAAGTTGTAAATCATTCTATAAGTACACTTTTTAAGAGAAAAAACTATGATATATATTTAGTGGTCTTAGTATTGAACTTTGTGCATATTATTTAAAATATATGTATTAATAAATAAATGAGTTTAGGGTTTAGGGTTTAGAGAATTAATGAAATAAAATAAAGTCTAACTAATTAATTAGTCAACAAATCAAAACAATGATATAGTAATTAATTAGGGTTAAACGTTCAAACTAACACAACTCAACGGACTAAAATATAACTTAGGTTTAAAGTTAATATATAGTAATTAATTGGGGTATCTCCATGTTGGTAGGGCATAGGACAAACACACAATGACATTAATTAAAATAATTAGAACTTCTAAGTCAACTATAAAGTCTTATCTTAGAATTCAAAAAAATGTCTATATATTTTCCTCTCATTCACAACCCTTCAATAAAACCAACCTTCTTATCACTTTCTCTTTCTCTCTTACGCTCTTCTTTCTTTCTTTCAAAAGAGAAAACAAAACCCTCAAAATCTCCCACTTTTGTTTTCTTCATAAAACAATAATCCCCACTTCCAAAAATGGTGGCCGACCGGAGAATCTCTGGTTGCTCTGACATAAGTAGCATCGGGGTCCACGTAATCACTGGACGGTGGTTCGTGGTGTTCGCTTCACTCCTAATCATGGCAGCGGCCGGAGCGACGTACATGTTCGGCTTGTACTCAAGCGACATAAAATCTGTTTTGGGTTACGACCAAACGACGTTGAATTTGCTGAGTTTTTTCAAGGACTTAGGTGCAAACGTCGGCGTTTTGTCTGGACTTATTAACGAGGTTACGCCGCCATGGGTGGTTCTATCTATCGGCGCCGTATTGAACTTCTTTGGTTACTTTATGATTTGGCTTGCCGTTACTCGTCGGATCTCTGCGCCTAAAGTTTGGCAGATGTGTCTCTATATTTGTATTGGAGCCAATTCTCAATCCTTTGCAAATACGGGTTCTCTCGTCACTTGTGTTAAGAACTTCCCTGAAAGCCGTGGAGTCGTTCTTGGTATATGTTTTATTCTTTAAATTATTAAATGTTGGACACACACATTTAAATTTCAAACTTAGGTTTTGTAAATGAATATTATTTAATCTTTAATTATATATTATTGAAATTCAAACTTAGGTTTTGTAAATAAAGAAGAAAAAAAAAAAGACTTCTATTGTTTAGTATTTTCCTGTAGATTCCAACGTTTGATTCCATATGTTTAAACAAAATCAATCACTACTAATTATTGAAACTTCAACGTTACAAAATTTTAGGTATCTTGAAGGGATACGTCGGGCTGAGCGGTGCCATTATCACACAACTCTTCCACGCATTCTACGGCGACGACACCAAATCCTTAATTCTCCTCATTGGATGGCTTCCGGCGGCCATTTCCTTCGCATCTTTACGCACAATTCGTATCATGAAAGTCATCCGTCAACCAAACGAGCTCAAAGTCTTCTACAACTTCCTCTACATTTCTCTTGCCCTCGCCGGATTCCTAATGCTAATGATCATTGTAGAAAGCAAAAAACAGTTCAATCAAAACGAATACGGTGGCAGCGCCGCCGTCGTCCTCCTTCTCCTCATCCTCCCACTTGCTGTAGTCATCATCGAAGAGTACAATCTCTGGAAACTCAAAACCGCTGTCATTAAATCCCCGAATCCCTCTGTTCAAATCGTAACAGAGAAACTCCCAAAAACAGAGCATCCAAAACAAGAGCGAAAAGAACCATCTTGTTGGACAACAATTTTCAGCCCACCACAACGTGGCGAGGATTTCACAATTCTTCAAGCTCTCTTCAGCGTCGACATGCTGATTCTATTTATCGCTGCAATCTGCGGTGTCGGTGGAACGTTAACAGCGATTGACAATTTGGGTCAAATCGGATTGGCTTTGGGATACCCAAAAAGAAGCATTAGCACATTTGTATCATTAGTCAGCATTTGGAATTACCTCGGTCGAGTTGCCTCTGGTTTCATCTCTGAAATTGTTTTGACAAAATACAAATTCCCTCGTCCTTTAATACTCTCTCTAACCCTTCTTCTGTCCTGTGTCGGCCATTTGATGATCGCATTTGACGTCCCAAATGGGTTATATGTAGCTTCCATCGTAATCGGATTCTGCTTTGGTGCACAATGGCCGTTGATTTTCGCCATAATTTCAGAGCTTTTTGGGTTGAAATATTACTCAACGCTTTACAATTTCGGGTCGGTCGCGAGTCCAATTGGGCTATATGTTCTGAATGTGAAAGTGGCTGGGAATTTCTATGACAGAGAAGCAGAGAAGCAGCTCGAAGCAAAAAGGATTATACGAAAAGCAGGGGAAGAATTAAAGTGCTTTGGAGGGGAATGCTTTAAGCTTTCATTCATCGTAATCACAGGAGTTACTTTATTGGGTATGTTAGTTTCATTGATTTTAGTAATTAGAACAAGAAGTTTCTACAAAAGTGATATTTATAAGAAGTTCAGAGATGAAGTTGAAACAACAGAGGTGGCCGGAAATGGGGTTGTAGAGGCCGCCGGTGTACCAGAAGAGAGAAGAAAATGATGGGAATGTAGAAAAGACAAAGGGAAAATTAAAATGTATGAGTAAAATCCAAATGGGTTGAAGTAGAGAGATGAGAATGATAGAATTAAGACAATTTTAGGTTGATTTTTGGGTTTTCTTTTACTCATCTCTTGGCTTTTGTTTGAAAGCACAAAGTTTATCCTTTTGTGAATAAGTTTATAAGCAAAAGAAAAAGAAACAAAGAGTTAAGATAAGGTTTCTAAGTGCTTTTATTTACAATGTTTCTTGTAATTCAAGATTTTAAAAAATAAATCATTTTAGAAAGTAAAAAAATGAAGTGTTTCTCTCCAAATAGTTTTTTAAATGAATTTAAACAATTTTAAGTAAAAAAAAGTTTAAATAAAAAAATGAGCTTTTTTTAAAAAAATATTTCCAAATTAAACATTTTATTTAAACCATTTAATTTCAAACCACTTTAATATATTCTTATATTCTACCGCCAACATCAATTTTGCAAGTATATGAGAAAATGAACATAAGTCAATTGACATAATCTTTATACTTTTGAGTGAGATTAGAAATTTGATTTTGCAATAATGATCGTATTGTTAACCAAAAGAGAAAAAACTAAAAGTTAAGAGAATTGAATCAACAAATTCTTATTATTTGTCTTTCTTGTCTTCCTTTCTTTCAAGTTATTACATATTTTCAATGTTAGTGAGGAGATTCTTATAAGATTTAAAGCTTTAGAATTTGAAGGGACATAAAAACTCCAAAATCCGATCTGATCATTTGAAACCAACTAACCAAAATTGTCATCAAATTTATAGTTGATTTTAGCAGTGTTGACTTTTTTCGAGAACCAACACCAACCGATCAATGTAAACCCTTATCTAGAGTTGTTGATGACTATCACCAATAGAATTTGTTATAGGTTGTAAATATTTTGTAAAATCTATTATTTTAATAAATTCATCTATTAAAAACTAAAACAAGTCAAATATTTAACCGTAGTACCTGAATGATCTAAAATGAAAAATCAAACCTTTAAACTCAAAGTTAATATTGCAAGCTTTATATCATTCTAGCTATACTCATTTTGATATATTATTGGAATAGAATAAAGTTGTTAATTACTTTAAAGATTTCTAAAGTGAAACATTCGATTGTTTCGAATATATTTATAAAAAGTTTAAAATAATCTCGAAATCAGTGGTCCAATCATTCCGTATATAGGAAAGAATTAAGTCTATCTCATATTAATGGTATATAACGATACACACACCATGACAAATAGTTTTTTTCGTTTAGATATATTCTTCAAAAGCCAACCATAGAGTCTCCATCTTTGATTTCAAAAAATTCCTTTATATTTCTCTTCCATTCACAGCCTCTTTGACAACCTAACCTCTCGTTCTCTCTCGTTTTTACAAACACAATGTTGGCCGGTGAAAGAATCTTGGGATGCTTCGACATAAGGAGCATTGTCGTCCACGTCATCACTAGACGGTGGTTTGTGTTGTTCGCTTCACTCCTAATCATGGGCGTGGCAGGATCAACGTACATATTTAGCTTGTACTCAAACGACATAAAATCAACTTTGGGTTATGACCAAACAACATTGAATTTGTTGAGTTTTTCTAAGGATCTGGGTGCAAACATTGGTGTTTTGTCTGGACTTATCAACGAGGTTACGCCGCCATGGGTGGTTTTGTCCATTGGTGCCTTAATGAATTTCTTTGGTTACTTTATGATTTGGCTTGCCATTACTAATCGAATCTCCACTCCCAAAGTTTGGCAAATGTGTCTTTATATTTGTATTGGAGCCAATTCTCAATCCTTTGCTAATACGGGTTCGATGGTTACTTGTGTCATGAATTTTCCTGAAAGTCGTGGTGTCGTTCTTGGTAAGTATTTTATTTACAAGTTTAGTCCTTAAAGAACGTCCTTACAACTATTTATAATACTAAGATTTTTTTAAAAAGATTTCGATAGCCAAATCTAAACTATTTTTCCTAGTTTTTTTAACTACACAACATCATTTAAATTTGGTACCCAAATCTTAATAATTTTTTTAAAGATTTTTTGGTACACTATCATTTATATTTGAAATACAATCGTTTACGTTTGGAAAACAATCACTTATATTTGGAAAATGATCGTTTATAATTGAAAAATGATAGTTACATTTGGTACACGAACGTTTAGATTTTGTATGTCGGAATAAGAGAAAAAAAATGATAAAAAGAAAGAACAAATCTGAAATATTTTTAAAAATTGACGAGTTTGTCGTACAGATGAATATTTCTATATGCTTGTTATATTAATGAAAATTAAACTTTTAAAAAACGGTTGGATATACTAATTGACCGTTAAAACTTGTAGGTATTTTAAAGGGATACGCTGGGCTGAGCGGCGCTATAATCACACAACTCTTCCACGCATTCTATGGCGCCGACACCAAATCCTTAGTTCTCTTCATCGGATGGCTCCCGACGGCAGTTTCCTTTGCATCTTTACGGATAATTCGTATCATAAAAGTCATCCGACAACCAAACGAGCTCAAAGTCTTCTACAATTTCCTTTACATTTCTCTTGCTCTCGCCGGGTTCCTAATGTTAATGATCATTGTAGAGAGCAAAACAGAGTTCACTCAAAACCAATACGGTGGCAGCGCCGCCGTCGTCCTCCTCCTTCTTCTCCTCCCACTCCTTATTGTCGTTATGGAAGAATACAAACTCTGGAAACTCAAAACTGCTCTCATCCAATCCCCAAATCCCTCTGTTCAAATCGTTACAGAGCAACTCCCCAAAACAGAGCATCCAAAACAAGAACATAAAGAACCATCTTGTTGGACAACAATTTTCAGCCCACCAAAACGCGGCGAAGATTTCACAATTCTCCAAGGTCTCTTCAGCGTCGACATGCTGATTCTATTCACATCTGCAGCTTGCGGCATGGGAGGAACGTTAACGGCAATCGACAATTTGGGGCAAATCGGAGTGTCTTTGGGATACCCAAAAAGAAGCATTAGCACGTTTGTAACATTAGTCAGCATTTGGAATTACCTCGGCCGAGTTGCCTGTGGTTTCTTATCTGAAATCGTGTTGAGAAAATACAAATGCCCTCGTACTTTAATATTATCACTGATCCTTCTGTTGTCCTGTGTCGGCCATTTGATGATCGCATTTGACGTTCCAAATGGGCTATACGTTGCTTCCATCGTAATCGGATTCTGCTTTGGTGCACAATGGCCGTTGATTTTCGCTATAATTTCAGAGCTTTTTGGGTTGAAATATTACTCAACGCTTTACAATTTCGGGTCGGTCGCGAGTCCAATTGGGCTATATGTTCTGAATGTGAAAGTGGCTGGGAATTTCTATGACAGAGAAGCAGAGAAGCAGCTCGAAGCAAAAGGGATTATACGAAAAGCAGGGGAAGAATTAAAGTGCATTGGAGGGGCATGCTTTAAGCTTTCATTCATTGTAATCACCGGAGTTACTTTATTGGGTATGCTAGTTTCATTGATTTTAGTAATTAGAACACGGAGTTTCTACCGGAGTGATATTTATAAGAAGTTTAGAGAAGAAGTTGAAACAACAGAGGTGGCCGGAAATAGGGTTGTAGAGGCCGCCGGTGAAACAGAAGAGAGAAGAAAATGATGGGGATGTAGAAAAGATGAGAAAGGGAAAATTGAAATGTATGAGTAAAATCCAAATGGGTTGAAGCAGAGAGATGAGGAAGATAGAATTAAGACGATTTTAGGTTGATTTTTGGGGTTTTTGAGGAACTCGTTTTCTTCTACTCATCTCTTGGCTTTTGTTTGAAAGTACAAAGTTTACAGATTATAATTAGCAAAAGAAGAAAAGGAAAAAAAAGAATTAGATAAGGTTTCTAAGGGCTTTTATTTATAATGTTTTTTATTATTGTAATTCAAGATTTTAAAAAATAAATCATTTTAGAACAAAAAAAATGAAGAAATAGTTTTAGAAATGAATTTAAACCGTTTTATTAAAAATATTTAAGAGGTATTGTTAAAATAGTAAAATAAATTAAAATGCCAAAATTTTGGATTTTATGTATAGAATCTGAATTCTTTTTTTTTTAAAAAAAAGTATTTTCAAATTAAAAATTTTATTTAAACCATTTAATTTCAAACCACTTTAATTAATATTCTTATATTCTACCATCGACCTCAACTTTTCAATTATACGAGAAGATAAACATAAGTCAACTTACAAATATGACATAAAGTTTATACTTTTGAGAGTGTGGTTAGAAATTTAATTTTGCTATAATTCTCGTATTGTTAACCAAAAAAGAAAATTAAAAGTTAAGAAAATTTAATTAATGAATTCTTATTATTTGTGTCTTTCTTGTCTTCGTTCCTTCAAGTTATTACATATTATAAATTTTCAATGTTTGAGAGCATATTCTTATAGGGTTTAAGGCTTTAGAATTTGAGATGGACATAAAAACTCCAGAAATCGAACTGATCTACTGAAATCAACTAACCAAAATTGTCTAACAATTTTATGGTTGCTTTATAATTGTGGCTTTCTTCGAAAATCAACACCAACCGACTAATGTAAACCTCTGTCTAGAGTTGACGATCTTACCATGAAAAATGAAAAACTTCACAATTTATAATATATATATATAACAATCTATATTAGAGAAGAAAAGTGTGAGAGAAGACACATTGAGAATATGATCCTAACATTTTTCAAAGGATCTTGCCATTTAAAAGATGCATTGAAAAAACTAAACTCGAAGTTAATATTACAAGCTATATATCATTTTAGCTATACTGATTTTGACATATTTACTAGGATAGAATAAAGTTGCTAATTAGTTTATAGATTACCAAATGCAATATTCAATTATTTCAAATATATTTATTTAAAGCTTAAAATAATCTCGAAATCAATGGTCCAATCATTTCCATAGGTAGGAAGGAGTTAAGTCTATCCCATGTTAATGGTACATAATGATACCCACTATGACAAATAATCTTTTCCCTTTGGATATATTCTTCAAAAGCCAACTTTAGAGTCTCCTCTCTTTGATTTCAAATAATCCCTTAAATACCCATAATTCACGACCTCTTAACAACCTAACCTCTCACTCTCTATCTTACTTACAAAATAATGTTGGCCAGTGGAAGAATCGTGGGATGCTTCGACATGGGGAGCATTGTCGTCCACATCATCACCGGACGATGGTTCATATTGTTCGCTTCACTCTTAATCATGGCGGTGTCAGGAGCAACATACATGTTTAGCCTGTATTCAAACGACCTAAAATCGATTTTAGGTTACGACCAAACAACGTTAAATTTGTTGAGTTTTTCTAAGGATTTGGGTGCAAACGTTGGTATTTTGTCTGGACTTGTGAACCAGGTTACACCGCCGTGGGTGGTTTTGTCCATTGGCGCCATTATGAATTTCTTTGGTTACTTTATGATTTGGCTCGCCATTACTAATCGAATCTCCACTCCCAAAGTTTGGCAAATGTGTCTTTATATTTGTATTGGAGCCAATTCTCAATCCTTTTCTAATACAGGTTCGATAGTTACTTGTGTCAAGAATTTTCCTCAAAGTCGTGGCGCCGTTCTTGGTAAGTATTTTAATTACAAATTTAGTTCATAAACTTTTATGAACGTCCTTAAAACTATTTATAATAATAATAATAATTTGCAGTTATTTTTTAAAATCTAACGGCTACTCTTAATTAAACGTTAAAACTTTTAGGTATCCTAAAGGGATACGTCGGGCTGAGCGGCGCTATAATCACACAACTCTTCCACGCATTTTATGGCGCCGACGAGAAATCCTTAATTCTCTTCATCGCATGGCTCCCGACGGCAATTTCCTGTGCATCTTTACCCATAATTCGTATCATGAAATTCATCCGACAACCAAACGAGCTCAAAGTCTTCTACAATTTCCTTTACATTTCTCTTGCTCTCGCCGGGTTCCTAATGTTAGTGATCATTGTAGAGAGCAAAACAAAGTTCACTCAAAACCAATACGGTGGCATCGTCGCGGTCGTTCTCCTCCTCCCACTCGTCATCGTTGTCATGGAAGAATACAATCTCTGGAAACTCAAAACCACTCTCATTAAATCCTCAAACCCCTCTGTTCAAATCGTTACAGAGCAACTCCCAAAAACAGAGCATCCAAAACAAGAACAAAAAGAACCATCTTGTTGGAGAACAATATTCAGCCCACCAGAACGCGGCGAGGATTTCACAATTCTCCAAGGTCTCTTCAGCGTCGACATGCTGATTCTATTAACGTCTGTAGCTTGCGGCTTGGGAGGAACGTTAACGGCAATAGATAATTTGGGGCAAATCGGAATGTCGTTGGGATACCCAAAAAAAAGCATTAGCATATTTGTAACATTAGTCAGCATTTGGAGTTACCTCGGCCGAGTTGGCTGTGGTTTCATCTCTGAAATCGTTTTGATAAAATACAAATTCCCTCGTACTTTAATATTATCACTGATCCTTCTGTTGTCCTGTGTCGGCCACTTGATGATCGCATTTGACGTCCCAAATGGGCTATACGTTGCTTCCATCGTAATCGGATTCTGCTTCGGAGCACAATGGCCATTGGTTTTCGCCATAATTTCAGAGCTTTTTGGGTTGAAATATTACGCCACACTACACGTTTTTGGGGCAGTGGCGAGCCCAGTTGGGCTTTATGTTCTGAATGTGAAAGTGGCAGGGAACTTCTACGACAGAGAAGCAAGGAAGCAGCTCAACACGAAAGGGATTTTACGAAAAGCAGGGAAAGAACTAAATTGCTATGGAGGGGAATGTTTTAAGCTTTCGTTCACCGTAATCACTGCAGTTACTTTGATGGGTATGTTTATTTCATTGATTTTAGTGATTAGAACAAGAAGTTTCTACAAAAGTGATATTTATAAGAAGTTTAGAGATGAAGCCGAAACAGAGGTGGCCGGAAATGAGGCTGTGGCGACGGCGGGAGCAGTAGAAGAGACAGAGAAAACTATAATCCAAAGAAGAAGTTGAAAAGTGGAGTAGAATCCAAAAAATGTTTAAAGCAAAGAGATGTGAAAGAGATTTGAGAGACTTTTTTCCCCCTCGTCTCTGTCCTTTGTTTGAAGGCACAATGTTTCATCATACTATTGTAATATTAAGGTTTCTAAGGGTTTATATTTAAAGAAAGTTCATGTTCTCGTTCAAGAATGGATTAATCTATAAACTTTTTTACTTTTTGTAGTGTCCATAAGTTTTGTTTTTCTCACTTCACATATTAATTTTAGAAAGTATGAGAATATAGAGTCAGATCATAATTTATGCTTAAAGAATAATGTTCAACTCGACGGAATATTATGCAAAACAATTTGACAAGGATTTAAGACATATGTTTGGTAATTAGATAACTAGAGAAGAGATGTTATGAAATCGAAGGTTTAATTTTAGGGTCGATGTGTTTTGTATTAGTGTCAAAGTGTTTGAGTTTTGAAAATAAGTCATTTTTGGACAAATTAAAAGTTTCAAAAAAATAAAAGGACATTTAAAAAAGTAGCAAAATAAATTAAAATATTTTCAAACTATAGTAAAAATTTGGATTATATCAATGGTAGAATTTGATTGACTTCTATTACTGTTATCAATGTCACTGAAATAAACATATGTCAAATTTACTATTTTTTACGATTTTCAAAAAGTAAACCAATTGAGAAACGAATTATTTGACAACTATATTAAATAATTTTTTTAAAGGGACATTTTTACAAATAGAAAAATAAAATAAAAATTTTGTATTATATCACTGTAGCATATCAATAACTATCGGCGATAGAATTTGCTATATGTCGTAAATATTTTGTAAAATCTATTATTTTTAAAAAAATTCTTTTTTAAATTGTTTTTCTATCAAAATAGTTTAAGTCAAAATGAATTTTTTTTCTAGAGTTTAAATAAAAATGTAATATTTTTTTTCTTTCTCTCTACTCAATTCAAACCCACTCATAAGGTTTGATTTTTGGGTAATATTAATGTACTTAGTTTGTTTGTTTTTGGGTAATATTAATGTATTATATTAATGTAATATTGAATCAACTTCTTACCCTTCATATATTCTAAAAGCAATGGTTCGAGAATACTTCTCAAACCTTCTTGCTTTTTAATAAGTATATATACGATGAAATAATAAAATATCTCTAAAATCGAGCTTGCTTTTATCTACAATTTTATCTCAATTTTGTTAGACTTATTTCATTTCGACATACTTATTGGAATATAGTTTTAGGGTTATAGAATCTATGCATATTAAATAGTTAGAGATGAAGCCGAAACAAAGGTGGCCGAAAATAGTTTTATGGTTATAGATAATCTATGGAAATTAATGGTTTTATTAGGATTATAGAATCAATAGAACCAATGTATATTAGACGGTGACAATGAGGTTCATAAATTGAGTCAACTGTCTTGACAACTATAGAATCTATGCTTGATTTGAGAAAATCTATATATATATATATTCTCCATTCATACGACATTCAAAACCATGCAATTTTCATTTGGAACAATAATCCACCCTCTAAGAAAATGGTAGTCAGCAAAGGATCATCGAGATGCTTTGACATAAAAAACATAGTCGTTCACGTCATCATCGGACGATGGTTCGTGGTGTTTGCTTCACTCCTAATCATGGCGGTGTCTGGATCAACGTTCATGTTTGGTTTGTATTCGGGCGACATTAAATCGGTTTTGGGATACAATCAAACGACGTTGAATTTGTTGAGTTTCTTTAAGGATTTAGGTGCAAATGTCGGCATTTTATCTGGTCTTATTAACGAGGTTACGCCACCATGGGTGATTCTATTAATTGGTGCCCTTATGAATTTTTTTGGTTACTTTATGATTTGGCTCAGTGTTACTCGTCGAATTTTCGCCCCAAAAGTTTGGCAAATGTGTCTCTATATTTGTATGGGAGGAAGTTCTCAGAACTTTGCTAATACAGGTGCTTTGGTTACTTGTGTTAATAACTTTCCCGAAAGACGTGGCATTGTTCTCGGTAAGTTTTTATTAAATTTTAGTCCCTAAAATTGTATGGAATTTAATGATTATCTATCATCATGTATTTTAATTATTCCATTAACTTTAATTTTATTTGGTTTACAAATCTTGAAGAGTGTAATTTAAATTTTCAATATTAAGGATTATATCTTATTTTAGTAATAATAAGAAAATCACTTCTAATTCAAACGTTAAAAAAAAATTAGGTCTCTTGAAGGGATACGTCGGTCTAAGCGGCGCCATAATCACACAGCTCTTCCACGCATTCTACGGCGGCGACACTAAATCCTTCATTCTCCTCATCGGATGGCTTCCGGCTGCAATTTCCTTAGCATTCTTACGAACAGTTCGTATCATGAAAGTCATCCGACAGCCAAATGAGCTCAAAGTTTTCTACAATTTCCTCTACATTTCTCTTCTCCTCGCCGGATTCCTCATGCTAATGATCATTGTACAAAGCAAGACAGAGTTCACTCAAAACCAATATGGTGGCAGCGCGGCTGCCATAGTCGTTCTTCTCCTCCTACCACTCGCCGTCGTCACTACCGAAGAATACAATCTCTGGAAACTTAAAACCAAATCTCCAAATCCCTCTGTTCAAATCATAACAGAGCAACTCCCAAAAACAGAGCATCCAGAACAAAAAGAACCATCGTGTTGGACAACAATTTTCAACCCACCACAACGAGGCGAGGATTTCACAATTCTCCAAGCTGTCTTCAGTGTCGACATGCTGATTTTATTCCTATCTGTAATTTGTGGCACTGGTGGACAGTTAACGGCGATCGAAAATTTGGGTCAAATTGGAATGTCTTTGGGATACCCAAAGAAAAGCATTAGCACATTTGTATCATTAGTCAGTATTTGGAATTACCTCGGTCGAGTTGTCTCTGGTTTCGCCTCTGAAATCGTTTTGATAAAATACAAATTCCCTCGTCCTTTAATACTCTCTCTAACCCTTCTTTTATCCTGTATCGGCCACTTGATGATCGCATTCGACGTCCCAAATGGATTATATGTTGCTTCCATCGTAATCGGATTCTGTTTAGGAGCACAATGGCCGATGATTTACGCCATAATTTCAGAGATTTTTGGGTTGAAATATTACTCAACGCTTTACAATTTCGGGGCAGCTGCAATCCCAATTGGACTTTATATTATGAATGTGAAAGTGACTGGGAAGTTGTACGACAGAGAAGCAGAGAAACAGCTCAAAGCAAAAGGGATTATACGAAAAGCAGGGGAAGAATTAAAGTGCTTTGGAAGGGAATGCTTTAAGCTTTCGTTCATCATAATCACTGCAGTTACTTTGGTGGGTATGTTTATTTCATTGATTTTAGTGATTAGAACAAGGAGTTTCTACATAAGTGATATTTATAAAAAGTTTAGAGAGGAAGCCGAAAAAGAAGTGGCCGGAAATGAGGCTGTGGCGACGGCCGGAGCAGCGGAAGAGACAGAGAAAGTTATAATACAAAGAAGAAGTTGAAAAGTGGAGTAAAATCCAAAAAAATGTTTGAAGCAAAGAGATTAGAAAGAGAGATTTGAGAGACTTTTTTTCCCCTCATCTCTGTCCTTTGTTTGAAGGCACAAAGTTCTATCATCATATTGTATTGTAATATTAAGGGTTCTTAAAGAAATTGCATCTTAAGAATTTATTAATCTATAAACTTTTTTGGTTTTAATCTTTTGTCATTTAATTTAACCAAGGTGTTAGATATGAGATTAGCATAATTTAACTAATTTTAGATTCATTAAGGTTTGTTTCTCTATCTAGAGTGGAAGAGTAAAATTTTTTGTTCACAATTTATGCTTAAAGAATTATGTTCAGGTTGACATAATATTATGAGAAAATGGTGTGTTTTGTTGAACGGTTAAAATGTTTAATTTTGAAAAAAAAATATTTTTAAAAAAAATTTAAAAGTAGGTTTAGAACACTTTTTTAAAAGAATAAGTCATTTGAGAAATGGAATATTTGACAACTAATTTCTATATTATTTTCTATTAAAGAATTTAAATTAAAATAATTTTTTAAAAATGAATTCAAAAGAGTTTTAAATAGTTGACAATCATTTAAAATAGTTTTTGGAAACACCGTAAACTATTTTATCACACGAGTTTGCATAAAAATGTTCTTTCTTTCTCTAGTCAATTCAAACTCACTCATAAGGTTTGATTTTTTTAGTAATATTAATTTTATAAACACCATTGCTACTTGTTTTTTAAGTTTTACGTCAAATTCTAGTTTTTCCTAAGGAAAAGTGAAAACCATAACAAAAAAAAATGAGAGAGCACGTATAAATTTCAAAAACTTAAACAAAATTGTAATGTTTAGTCAACTTCTAACCATTAATTAATTCTAAACCACTGAGTGTTTTTATATTTCATTCTCGACCTTCAATACAAACATAGTTCAATAAAAAAGTTTGGAATAAAAATTGTACTATATGTTTGTGAGATTAGAGTTTTAAGAGTTTGATTCTCTAACCCAAAACAATGGATAAAAATATTGAATCAACGTCTTATTCTTCATATATTCTAAAAATAATGCTTAAAAAATGCTTTAAAAACATTCTTGCTTTTCAACACGAGATTTTTTCAAGAATGATAAAGAATACAAACTATTTACACTCTATGTAGCAAAAAACCACGAAACGACGAAAATTTATTACACTTGATTTTGGCATAAGGTGTAAATAGTTTGTCTATTTTCTTATTTTTGACAATTCCTCAATTTAATAAGTATATATACGATAAATCTTTCTAAACTCGAGGTTTATCTCAATTTTCATATATTTCATTTCTCGCGTTAAATAAATAAAACATTACATCCATTATAAAGCATTTAAATATATGCCAAAACAATAGTCAAATTAAATTGATAATCTTTCCTTGATATTTTGCAAAACGAGCATAACTTAACTAACATACAAACATATTAAATAGTGACTATAAGGTTCATAATTTAAATCCACTACCAAGTCAACTATAGAATCTATGCTTGATTTGAGAAAATCTATATATATTCTCAATCCATTCGACATTCACAACCCTATAATTTTCATTTGAAACAACAATTTGCATGATCTAAGAAAATGGGGGTTAGCGAAGGAACATTGAGATGCTTCGACATAAAAAGCATAGTTGTCTACGTCATAACCGGACGGTGGTTCGTGGTGTTTGCTTCACTCCTAATCATGGCGGTGTTTGGAACAACGTTCTTGTTTGGTTTGTATTCGAGCGACATTAAATCGGCTTTGGGTTACAACCAAACGACGTTGAATTTGTTGAGTTTTTTTAAGGATTTGGGTGCAAACGTTGGCATTTTATCTGGTCTTATTAACGAGTTTATGCCACCGTGGGTGGTTCTATTAATTGGTGCAGTTATGAACTTTTTTGGTTACTTTATGATTTGGCTCGGTGTTACTCGCCGAATCTCCACCCCAAAAGTTTGGCAAATGTGTTTCTATATTTGTATGGGAGGAAGTTCCCAATCCTTTGCTAATACCGGTTCTATGGTTACTTGTGTTAATAACTTTCCCGAAAGGCGTGGCGTTGTTCTCGGTAAGTCTTCATTAAAAAAATTTGTATATATACTATGGTTATTTAAAATTTCAATATTAAATGTTGGAGTTTATTAGACATTTTATAAAATTTCAACCTTTCAATTTAGGAAATACTTTCATATAATATTATTGGATTTTGATGCTCAATCACTAATTCATTTCCCAATTTCAAACTTGGATTTAGAATAGGATTATATCTTACTTTAATAATAATAATAAAATCATTATGGCTAATTAGATAACAATAAAATCGTTAATGGCTAATTCAAACGTTGAAAAAAATTAGGTCTTTTGAAGGGATACATCGGGCTAAGCGGCGCCATAATCACACAGCTCTTCCACGCATTCTACGGCGGCGACACTAAATCCCTCATTCTCTTCATCGGATGGCTTCCGGCTGCAATTTCCTTCGCATTCTTACGAACAGTTCGTATCATGAAAGTCATCCGACAGCCAAATGAGCTCAAAGTTTTCTATAATTTCCTCTACATTTCTCTTCTCCTCGCCGGATTCCTCATGCTAATGATCATTGTACAAAGCAAGACAGAGTTCACTCAAAACCAATATGGTGGCAGCGCGGCTGCCATAGTCGTTCTTCTCCTCCTACCACTCGCCGTTGTCACTATCGAAGAATGCAATCTCCAGAAACTTAAAACCAAATCTCCAAATTCTTCTGTTCAAATCATAACTGAGAAACTCCCAAAAACAGAGCATTCAAAACAAAAAGAACCATCGTGTTGGACAACAATTTTCAACCCACCACAACGAGGCGAGGATTTCACAATTCTCCAAGCTGTCTTCAGTGTCGACATGCTGATTTTATTCATATCTGTAATTTGTGGCGCTGGTGGAACGTTAACGGCGGTCGACAATTTGGGTCAAATCGGAATGTCTTTGGGATACCCAAAAAGAAGCATTAGCACATTTGTATCATTAGTCAGTATTTGGAATTACCTCGGTCGAGTTGTCTCTGGTTTCGTCTCTGAAATCGTTTTGATAAAATACAAATTCCCTCGTCCTTTAATGCTTTCTCTGAACCTTCTTTTATCCTGTGTCGGCTACTTGGTCATCGCATTTGACGTCCCAAATGGATTATATGTTGCTTCCATCGTAATCGGATTCTGTGTTGGAGCACAGTGGCCGTTGATTTACGCCATAATTTCAGAGATTTTTGGGTTGAAATATTACTCAACGCTTTACAATTTCGGGACGGTTGCGATGCCAATTGGACTTTATATTATGAATGTGAAAGTGGCTGGGAACTTCTACGACAGAGAAGCAGAGAAACAGCTAAAAGCAAAAGGGATTATACGAAAAGCAGGGGAAGACTTAAAGTGCTATGGAGGGGAATGCTTTAAGCTTTCGTTCATCGTAATCACTGCAGTTACTTTGATGGGTATGTTTATTTCATTGATTTTAGTGATTAGAACAAGAAGTTTTTACAAAAGTGATATTTATAAAAAGTTTAGAGATGAAGCCGAAACAGAGGTGGCCGGAAATGAGGCTGTGGCGACGGCGGGAGGAGCAGAAGAGAGAGAGAAAATTATAATGCAAAGAAGAAGTTGAAAAGTGGAGTAAAATCCAAAAAATGTTTGAAGGAAAGAGATGATAAAGACAAATCTATTAACTTTTTTCCTTCTAATATTTTGTTATTCAATTTTGGACATGTTAGGATCAAAATGAGCATAACTTTAACTAGTAGAGTTATTTTTGTTATAATTTTAAAGTTGATATGATTTGTTGCTCTTACTTCATATGTTATTTTTTAAAAAATAGAAAATAATCTAGAGTATAAGAATTTAACTACTTTGGTTTATAATTGATGCTTAAAAGAATCATGTTCAATTTAACAAGCAAGACATGAATGGTAATTAGATAACTAGAAAAGAGATGGTTATCAAATGGAATGTTGATTTTTAGGGTCGGTGTGTTTTGTTTAACTGTTAATAAGCCTTTTTTAAAAAAAAAAAACTCATTTAAAAAGTGAAATGTTTGATAAATGCCTTACATTAAAATGAGTTTTTTCTTCTCAAATCAATTAAAACGGGTTATAAAGATTTGTGATAATCGCTAAAAAAAATAGTGTTTGTAAAACACTACTAGGGATTTTATCAAAAGAATTTAAATAAATAAAAAATGTTATTATTTTTTCTTTCTTTATCTGTTCAATTCAAACTCACTCATAACGTATGATTTTTGGGTAATATTAATGTTATGAACACTGTTACTATTTTTTTTATTAAACATGATTGGAAGTTTCTTAGTTTTTAAAATTTTACCTACATCAAATTATAGTTTTTCTTAAAGAAAAGTGAAAAACCATAACAAAAATTGGGAGAGCTGAGATAAATTCCAAAAACTTAAACAAAATCGTAAAACCACTAAACTAAGTGTTTTTATATTCTACTCTCGACCTCTTAAAATTTTCAAATGGACGTCAGTACTCAACCTAAAAAGTTTGGAACAAAGTATCAATATGTCTGTGAGATTAGGATCTTAAAGGTTCGATTCTCTGACCCTTTCGTTTACTTAAGAAATAATGGATAAGAGTATTGAATCAACTTCTTACCCTTCATATATTCTAAAAAATAATGGTCCAAAAATGCTTTTCAAACATTCTTGCTTTTTAATGCAGTGGAATAATAAAGTCTCTAAAGCATTTAAATCTACGTCAACTCAATAAAACTAAGATAGTTATATCAAAGTTAATCCACACTAAAAAAAATGGCAAACAATGACGTAAATGAATTAAAATTGATAACCTTCCCTTTAGATTTTACTTGTCAGCTATAGAATTGGTCAAAACGAGCATAACTTAAATGATATACAGGCATATTAATATAGTGACTATGAGGTTCATAATTTAAATCTACTACCTTTGGCAACTATATAATCTATGCTTGATTTGAGAAAATCTCTATATAGTCTTCATTCATTCGTCGATCACAACCATCCAACTTTCATTTGGAACAATAATCCACTTTATAAGAAAATGGTGGTTAGCGAAGAAATTACATTGAGATGCTTCGACATAAAAGGCATAGTCCTCCACATCATAACTGGACGATGGTTCATGGTTTTTGCTTCACTCCTAATCATGGCAATGTCTGAATCAATGTACATGTTCGGTTTGTATTCGAGCTACATTAAATCGATTTTGGGTTACGACCAAACGACATTGACTTTGTTGAGTTTTATTAAGGATTTGGGTGCAAACGTCGGCGTTTTATCTGGTCTCATTAACGAGGTTACGTTATTGTGGGTGATTCTATTAATTGGTGTTGTTTTGAATTTCTTTGGTTACTTTATGATTTGGCTTAGTGTTACAGGTCGGATCTCCACCCACAAAGTTTGGCAAATGTGTCTCTATATTTGTATTGGAGGAAGTGCTCAAAATACGAGTTGTATAGGTACTTGTGTCAATAACTTTCCCGGAAAGGCGTGGCTTTGTTCTCGGTAAGTCTTTATTAAAATGAGAATGGCTAATTAGACAATACTTCTAATTCAAAGGTTAAAACCCAATTAGGTATTTTAAAGGGATACGTCGGGCTAAGCGGCGCCATAATCACACAGCTCTTCCATGCATTTTACGGCGGCGACACCAAATCCTTAATTCTCCTCATCGGATGGCTTCCGGCTGCAATTTCCTTCGCATTCTTACGAACAGTTCGTATCATGAAAGTCATCAGACAGCCAAATGAGCTCAAAGTTTTCTACAATTTCCTCTACATTTCTCTTGTTCTCGCCGGATTCCTCATGCTAATGATCATTGTACAAACGCAAAACAGAGTTCACTCAAAACCAATATGGTGGCAGCGCTGCCGCCATCGTCGTCCTTCTCCTCCTCCCACTCCCCATCGTCATTATCGAAGAATACAATCTCTGGAAACTTAAAACCAAATCTGATCCAAATCCATCTGTTCAAATCATAACAGAGAAACTCCCAAAAACAAAGCATCCAAAACAATAACAAAAAGAACCATCTTGTTGGACAACAATTTTCAACCCACCACAACGAGGCGAGGATTTCACAATTCTTCAAGCTGTCTTCAGTGTCGACATGCTGATTTTATTCCTATCCATAAGTAGTGGCGTTGGTAGAACGTTAACGGTGATTGACAATTTGGGTCAAATCGGAATGTCTTTGGGATACCCAAAAAAAAGCATTAGCACATTCATAACATTAGTCAGTATTTGGAATTACCTCGGTCGAGTTGTCTCTGGTTTCGTCTCTGAAATCGTTTTCATTAAATACAAATTCCCTCGTCCTTTAATACTTTCTCTGATCCTTCTTTTATCCTGTTTTGGCTACTTGATGATGGCATTTGATGTCCTATATGGAGTATCTGTTGCTTCCATCGTAATCGGATTCTGTTTAGGAGCACAATGCCCAGTAATTTTCGTCATAATTTCAGAGATTTTTGGGTGGAAATATTACTCAACGCTTTACAATTTCGGGACAGTTGCGATGCCAATTGGACTTTATATTCTGAATATGAAAGTGGTTGGGAAGTTGTACGATAGAGAAGCAGAGAAACAGCTCAAAGCAAAAGGGATTATACGAAAAGCAGGGGAAGAACTAAAGTGCTTTGGAGGGGAATGCTTTAAGCTTTCGTTCATTATAATCACTGTGGTTACTTTGTTGACTATGTTTATTTCATTGATATTAGTGATGAGAACGAAGTTTCTACAAGAGTGATATTTACAAGAAGTTCAGAAATGAAGCTGAAACAGAAGTCGTTAGAAATGGGGCTGTGGAAGCTGCCGGAGCACCGGAGGAAACGAGAAAATGATGGAAATGTGAAAAAAGATGGAAGAAATTAAGAAAATGAGTTAAATTAAAAGGTTTGAAGTACATTATTGAACTCAATCTCATCCCCCAAACTTAAGTTTTTCTACTCATCCATGATTTATAATGAAAATTAGAGTGAACAGAAGTAGTAATAATGAAGATGGGTGTGGCAAGTAGGTGGAAGATAGTGTGTATGCAAATTGGGGTAGAACCCAAGTATCAATATGAAAGCATGGACACAAAAAATCAGCCCATCACTTTTGTTTCTCTTATCAAAGATGCTATTAACAACTCATTTTTGTTATTCTTCTCTTACTTAAACCAATCACAATTATGCTATTTTATCTTCTAAATCAGTTAACTTTTCCACTGATATTCTCTCATGATAGCCAACGATCCCATCCCTAACCCTAACCCTAACCCTAACCCCCACCCTCCATCTCCCACTGATTCTTCTTCTTCTTCCACTGCTTCCCCTCTCAATCATCATTCTGATAGCATAAGTTTACTTTAGTTTCTGATTTGTTAACCAAATATATATCCTCGGATTTACTGTGAAGAACAAACTAGGGTTTTGTTGATCATGTGGAACACTTCCTAAACCGACTAGTGAACTTCACAACTCATGGATCATCACAAGTTGATGAAATTAAACTTTATATTATTGATTGTTTTTTAAATGGTTAATTAATTAGAATTTAAGTTGTATAGACTTTGGTGTAATCTATGTATATAATTATAATTTTGTTGAGTAATTTTATAGAAGTTTCATTTAATATTAAAATTATGTAAATTAAAAATGAACCCCTAAGTTCATGAATTTTGTTAGCCCCACGTGGCAGCCTAAGATTAATTAATAAGGTAGAATTTCCCTTTCAAATATGGTAAAATGAAAGTCTTTATAATACTATTTATTGACCATCGTGATTGTTAGTGTTACGTAATTAACACTTAAATATTTAAATCTTTAATTATGTCCCATTTTTTCCATTTCAATTTTATTTTCTCTCACCAATTATAAAAAATAAGTTTATTAGTTTTAAATAAATTTCATTTTATTATACTAACTTACTTCATCTTAAACACCTTTATTCTTACTCACAACACCAAGATGAAGTACTACTATACACTATGAAACATTTGAATTTTTTTTAAAGAAAGTTATTGTAAATTAGCAAACTTATAAAAATATTTACAAAATTATAAGACTCGGATGAAATTAATTATACATTAATATCAAAATAAAGGCTAATGATTAAATATATGTATGTAGCTTTGAATATTGATTAAGATAATCAGTTTAACACTTATATATCTATATAGTATTATTAGAAGAAGTGTCGAAAGGTCAATACATGTACCTCATGGTAGATATTAAAATTGAAAAAAAAAAAATTGGCCTTTCAATGACAATGGCTAATTAATTGTAATTGTGTATTTGTCAATTACTTTTTTGTGGAAAAAGCAAAGATATTATATTATATAATTAAACAAATTGGTGGAAATTTCAATTAAATTACAAAATTTTGACTCTAAATCATATGTTTATATAACTTTACCTTTTATTAAAAATATTTATCCTTATATTAATAATGATTGTTTAGTTTGTATTTGGTGAAGTTTCTATATTTGTATTAGTTTATAATTAGTTTTACAATAAAGTTGTAATGTGTACTCAATTTATAACAATAGAACACCGTTTTAATGAATATATATAAGTTCTTCAAAGTCTACGTTGTTGGTATATTACTAATTTGGCAATCAAGGCTCTCCAAATATAAACAAATTACCAATCATTAAACCCTTCACCTATTGCAAATAAAATAAAAAGACTAAACTAAACATGTTTTCGATTGAATCTTCTACTATACTAAAAAATAATAAAGTATCAAAAACGTTATTAAATTTTCACTCTAATTAGCACTTGTTATTATCATTAAAAAATAATCAAATTTCTAAATTCGAAATGGTGTTTTAGAAAAATGAATTAAAACACATGGATGGAAACAATAAATAGAAGTATGGTTCATTATATTAATATATCAATGATATTCATTATGATTTTATTGAATTTAAAAATAAATGCACACCATGTTGACTTTGAGATTCATCAATGTGGAGGTGTAGATGTGCTGTAATCTTTCTAAAAACAAGAAATTAATCCATTCCAACAAATTAAAAATATTTTTATATTACAACTCAATATCCTTCCTTTTAAAAATATCAAAGTATGGAAACTATTTATCATATAGTAAAATTAAAGTATATTACATCGAAAGTTTCGATAGTATAGAGTAATCTTATTTCAAAATTAATAACAATGGAAGAGGTAATTAATCTTTGATTCCTTTTTTGTTTTTTTTTGTGTTTTCTTTGGAATTAATTAGTATATATTTCTCTATTTAGTTTGCAACTTCCTAGAAGCAAAGTAGGGATTAGCTTGTTTTATTAGTCTATAGTAATTAATTAAAGTCAGCTTAGTCTTTATCTATACTTTTAACTTTCTATTAATCTCTTTTGTTGTAACCACTTTATAACTATGTTTATCTAATTGTTAAAAACAATGTAAGAAAAACCAATAAGATTAACTCAATCTCTTAAAAATTAACCAAAATAGTCAATATCAACATCATATATGTAAACCAAATCGTTGTCTTCTTCTTCTTTCCAAGTCGAAGGTTTTAATTTTCACCTTCAAAATTAATAATATATGTAGAAAAGAGATTTGGGATCGACTCTTTTTCCCAACTCATAGGGAATCATCAAGTCAAACTCTCACACCCTCCTCTTCTCTATATAAGCCAAATTAAGAAGCACTCATTTCTTCAACCAAAGAAAAAAAGATGGAGGGATTCAACATGAAATCCTTTACATTAAAACTAATCAAGGGTTCATGGTTCATGATGTTTGCATCGTTTCTAATCATGTCGATGGCGGGCATCCCGTACATGTTCGGTTTATACTCGAGCACCATAAAGACTGTATTAGGATACGACCAAACAACTCTAAACTTTATAAGTTTCTTTAAAGACGTTGGTACGACGGTTGGTGTCGTAGCTGGGTTAATCAACGAAGTAACTCCACCATGGTCGATTCTAGCCATGGGAGCTGCCCTCAATTTCTTCGGCTACTTCATGATTTGGCTATCCGTCTCGAAGAAAATCTCAACCCATGTTTGGTTAATGTGTCTCTACATCTGCGTGGGGGCGAACGCGACGACGTTTGCCAACACGGGGGCGTTGGTGACGTGCGTAAAGAACTACCCACAACGTCGGGGAGTGGTGATCGGTATACTGAAAGGGTACATGGGGTTGAGTGGGGCGATTGTGACGCAGTTGTATCATGCGATATATGGGAAAGACGAGAAGTCGTTGATACTGTTGTTGGGGTGGTTGCCGGCAGCAGTGTCGTTGGTGTTTCTGCCGACGGTGCGGCGGATGAAGGTGGAGCATGAGGAGGATGAGTTGAAGGTTTTTTATAGGTTTTTGTATATATCATTGGGATTGGCTGGGTTTTTGATGATTATGATAATTTTGCAACAGAAGTTTAGTTTTGACAGAGGGGAATTTGGAGGAAGTGCTGCGGTTGTTACGTTTTTATTGCTTTTGCCTATAGCGGTTGTTGTTGCTCAAGAGTTCAAGTCATGGCGTCGTTTGAATAAGCCGGCGGCTCTTGAAAATGGCATTTCTCCTTCTCCGGTGAGTCTTAAATTATTTCACCTTATACTAAATCCAATTCTTTATAGATGGAAAAAAAAGTTGAAGTATATAACATAAAGTTTAATGTATTTACCATTTTTTCTTACCAGGGTTCACCACCATTAAAGAACACAACACCAATATCACTTCTACCAAAGAAACCAAAATCTCAACAACAAGAACCCATCAAAACCGAGTGGTGGAAAAATGTGTTCAATCCCCCACCAAGAGGAGACGATTGGACCATCCTTCAAGCTTTGTTCAGCTTTGACATGTTCCTGCTCTTCCTCGCCACCGCCTGCGGCGTCGGTGGCACACTTACTGCCATCGACAATCTCGCTCAAATCGGTCAATCCCAAGATTACCCCAAAAAAAGCATCAGCACATTCGTTTCCCTCGTCAGTATCTGGAATTACCTCGGCCGAGTCATGGCCGGATTCCTCTCCGAACATTTACTAATCAAATACAAATTCCCTCGTCCTTTAATGCTCACAATCGTTCTTCTTCTTTCCTGCATTGCCCATCTTTTAATCGCCTTCAATCCTTCAGGCGGTCTTTACATCGCCTCTATTTTGACCGGATACTGTTACGGTGCTCAATGGCCTCTGCTCTTCGCCATTGTTTCAGAGATTTTCGGGTTGAAATACTACGCGACTCTCTACAATTTCGGATCGGTGGCTAGCCCAGTTGGGCTTTATTTGTTGAATGTGAATGTGGCTGGGTATTTATACGATAAGGAAGCGAAGAAGCAGTTGAGTATGGCGGGGAAGATTAGAAAAACAGGGGAGGAGTTGGTTTGTAATGGGACGGTATGTTTTAAGCTTTCGTTTGTGATTATTACTGCGGTGAGTTTGTTTGGAGCTTTGGTTTCTTTGGTTTTGGTGTTGAGGACTAAGAAATTTTATAAGAGTGATATTTACAAAAAGTTCAAAGAAGCAGAGGAGGCGGCGGCGGAAGAGGAAGAGGAGAAGAACGACGACGGCCGTGTGGTTAGAAATGGTGGCGGTGGTTTGATGGAGGAGACGAAACATGGTCTTAAGCAATGATGATAATCAATAATGTCTAGAAATTTTTAGATTTGTTTCTTTTGTGTTTGGGGAAACTTTTGTTTGAATTTGGAATATTGTAATTGTAACGTTTGAATTTCTATAAATTGGAAATTAGAATTATTAGTGAATGTACATCATTAGTAATTTAATGGAAATGAATTTGCAAACATAGGATATATAAAATTTAGTTTACTAAAAAAAGAAAAATAGAAAAATTATATATATATATATATATATATATATATATATATATATATATATATATATATATTAAGTGAAGTAGTAGCCAAAAGTGCTTGTGGCTATTTCTACTTCTATTTCTATGTCACTTTGGTTTGATTAATATCATTTCATAAGGTCCAAAAGTTTTGATTAAATAATTGTTATATACAAATTTAAATGACTCATAGACACACACCTAACCTAAGTTAAATAAATAAAGGCTAATTATTGCTCATTATATTAATAAATATCCCTTTCATTTTTTAAAAACAAAATATTTTATTAATCCATAACTCATTAAAATATTTATAAATTTAAATAATTTTTTTCATTTTATTACATTTAAAATTTTTATTTTTTATTCATTCTCAATTACTAGGTCGACATCAATGATATTAAAGTTTGCACTCTTAGTCTTAGTTATATATATTGTCGACTTTTTTTATAAAATAATAAAAGTATCAATAATCCCTCGTGTCGTGTTGATGTTAATGTTGATAGAAATGTTATAATTATAGTATGATGAGAAATAATTTAAATGGTCTATAGAACATTTCTATAGTATGTATTTAATTTGATTAAAATATATTATATAACGATGACTTGTGAGTTATGATTCTCTAACAAATAGTGGCTTTAAAGATCGTAAAGAAAACAATTTCACTTATTTTCATTGAATAATTATTTGAGTAAAGGTTTAAAGAAATTGAAATCGATTATATAAATATTTTTACAGTGCTCTTTTAAATAAACTAAAATATTTATTAAATATAGTAAAATTTTATATGGATAATTTTGTATTTTGACACAAATTTTTTAAAAAGCAGACAAGAAAGAAAAATCAAAGTCCCAAAGGATATAATAAAAAGGTAGGAAAAGAGGACCGGAATTAAGGAAAATGAATGAATATTAAAAGGGAATTGAAAGTTCCAACTTAAAGACTTTTACTTATAAGCATGACATGATGACACATCTAGGGATAACTATAAAGCTTAGGTTAAAATTTCTTTTGAATCTAGACGGATTATAATGTTAAGATATATACTAAAGTTTAAAATTTCAAGTAATACATAAATAATATTTGATAGGGTAAGGATTAAGTTATAATAAATCAAATTTTAAGAGCAAAACCGTTCATGGTTTCGAGATACAGATTTAGAGAAGTCCTGGAGAGTCAAACGAAGATTTCCTTCCGAGATTAGGTTTTTTCTGTTGAAATTAAATTGTTCCATTTTTCAAGTGAATTATATGTTTGTGGAAAACCTTTCCATTGATGCAAATAAATTAATTAATCTTTGATCGTTTAAATAAAATAAATATGATATGAGTTTAATTAAATTAGTGGTATTGGTTCAATCTCCCCTCCTCGTATTTGTCGTACTAATTAAAAAAAGTCCAGAACAATTAACATTGAACGTGCACTTGCTCTTTAGTAATCTCTAAGTTATCTAAAATTCAGAGATCGAGGAAAACTTATTCATTTTTTTCTTTTCGTCTTTATAAATATTAGAATGACCTTGAATCTGTTAGATATATCTAGTACTTTGAAAGACTAAGTACGAAATCTCGTTCAACCCTAGAGGTGCCTCTGTTATGTACTATGAATTGTTTAATCCCTCTAACTATAGACATAGATGTTATAGCATTTTTTTTTCTTTTATATATTTGTGTGGGAGAGAGCTATATATAATTATATCGTGATCTTTGTTAAAACTTCCTCGACAACGAAAATTCTTTAACCCTATCTCATAAGAAAAAAAAAAAAGTATAACGTCTCTAATTAAAAGTTGAATGATTCATTATGATATTTGTTTATAGAGTTTTAACCAAATCATCTAGCTACCACAAAATTTACAATAATTACTATACAATAATATTTCAAATATGACGATTGTTACTATGAACCTAATATATATGAATGGTTCAAAAGGAAATAAAGCAAAATATAGAGTGCTATAGTCATCTCTTCATACATCATATGCAAATTGATGAGATTATATATATATATATTAATAACATACAAACAAATTATATATATATATAGAACAACCTTTCTATTTTTGAAAGGAGAAATTAAAACTTTTAATATTTTGTAGAGTGGTTGATCTTTATCCACTTTTGGGTGACTTTTCTTATAAATTAAACTAAATGAAGTAGTTAATTAATTACTTCTTGGACCATAAAATGTCTACTTTGATATGTCAGCAAAGGAAGCAAAGGAATAAACCTCAAAATTAGATTAATTAATACCAAAAGACTTCTTTTAATACCTTAAAACTCCCTGATTAAATTAACGTATTTTTACCTAATAATTTCCTCATTTCTTTCATTCATATCCAACTTAGTTAAATTATATCATTAGTTTAGTCTTAGTTCTTAATTAAAGAATAATGTCTAATTATTATATAGAACCCTAAAGTGTTTTTACAAACTTCATAAAATTACATGAAAGCATTTAAGTTAGAGGAAATGGTGGACAAGTTAGTTGAAATATGTACGTTAGAATATGTACTATCTCATCTATCTTATAAAGAGTTCTACTCTCTTATGATCATTTTTTCAGATACGTGATTCTTAAGTACATATTCATCAAGAGGACGTCTCAATTCGACGGAACGTTCAATATTTTAGCTTTACATAAACAACCTTAATATGATCATATATGATAGTTTAGATCGATTTAGTCGTTTCAAACTCAATTGATAAATAGAAGAAATATAGATTATCTATCTTATTAAGAGTTTGAATCTTCTTAATTATTCAACTCCACGAGTCTCTATCGCTCAAACTAAGCATTCAATTGTGGAAAAAGAATCCATGAAAATCAAAATGTTTGACTTTAAGAAAGGATATTTTATATGTGTGTGTGTAATTATCAGAAGCATAAGAGCTGTAAGTCCAAAGGTTATTGGTTGATGGGATATACTTCGAGCTGTAAGTCCAAAGGTTATTGGTTGATGGGATATACTTGGAGGATTTTTTTTGTTTGAATCTTCGTCTCTCTCATGAAAAAATTTCAAAATCTTTGATTTAGGGTTTCCCCACTGCCTCTTCCAAACTCTGCTGTCCACATTTGTAGGATATAATAAATCTTTCCCCACGTCTTTGACTCACTCCAACTCCACCATCCAATCATATTTTAATTAGTTTTCTTCAAAAAGTTGGGTTCGACTATTCACATTCAAGTTTCTATACACGTTGAAACGCAAACTTTAGAAAATTCGAACCCTACTTCAAATTTAACCTAAGATATTTATTACAAGTATTGAAGGCAATAATAATCAAGTTGCACTAGAATTACTTGAACTCAATGGCTTCTTTGGATATCATTATTCAATGATAGCTCTGTTTTTGTTTGTTTACTACAACAATAATGGAGGGTGAGAGAATGGGAACTATCAACTTATCAACTTCTTTTAAATGATATAAATAGACATAGTGACTTGCAAAATAGGGAAAGTAGAAATATTGGCTAACAAAAAGTTGAGTCAAGATAGGGGAATCCATTTTTTAATTAAGTACATCAAATTTAAATTTAAAGAACACCCGTTATATTGTTGTATGTATTTTGGTTTTTTACTTTTAAAAAAATGTTAATCATATTATTCCACACACTGTAATTTTGATTAATTTTGCAATTTAACTTTACCTACAAATATGTTTTAACTAAAATTAACATTTAAATCATGATTTGAAGAAACCTTTAATTGGAAATAAAATTTAGTAAATCATAATAAATCTTGAAAAAGGTCCATAAAGAAAAAGCCCAAAGCTTCATCTACAAAAAAGCCCACGAAGAAGGCCCAACATTCATTTCTAAATTATCGAATATCTATTAAATTAATTACATGGTATGAAGCCGTCTTAGCTCAGCTGGTAGAGCGCATGGCTTTTAACCATGTGGTCGTGGGTTCGATTCCCACAGACGGCGTGTTTTGTGTCTCATTTATAATTATATATATTCTAATTATCCATTTCTTTTTTTTTTTTTAAGTAAAAGGTGTGAAAAGATAATAAATAAATAAGTAGAGATTCAATATTCCATTCATTTTGCTTCACCCATTTTTTTTCTGAAAAATAATAGCTTTAATTAAAATTCTTCATTATTTGTTACTTTATAAAAGGCAAAAAATATATATCGATAAAAATATAGATCAAATTTTAGAAAGAATAAAGGTATATATTTTCTCCTTCAATTTCTTCATATGTATAAATATTTTAATTTTGGCTCGAAAGAAAAGATAATTTGTTTTAGAGTAATTTTAAACTAATTTTGATTAAAGACTAAACAAAGATTATATATTGCAATAAAAGAAACAAAAAATCTATAATGGAAGAAAAATAGATTTGTATTACCAAAATGAGACATATGCTCTGCAAACAAAAAAAAGGAAGAAAAAACAATACCCCAATAGAATTTGAAATAATAATTTCAAATCCCTTTTAATTTTGCATAATAATAATGAACTAAGCTTGATTTAATTAATTAATTATACGAGCTATTTAAAACTCTTTTACATATTCTATAAAGATAATAAAGTACTGCTATAATTTGTGACTATATACAAAAGGAATATAATTAGAAGAGTACACAAGTAGTTTAGGGAGGAAAATATTGGAAATGTTCTATGGCCGTTAGCTTTAAATATCATTCCGAAGTAGTCATCATTACCATTACCATTACCATAACCACCACTACCACCACCGTTTTCATAAATTGGACTATTATTGATAACAGTATTACCCCCATATCCCTCATCACCATTTCCACCACTTCCACCGCTAAATCCTGGGTAGACAATTCCTTCACCGCCATTATACCTGAAAATTAGATAAAGAGATTAAAGAAACACATAATTTAATAGAGATACCCAAATTAACACAGGTATATCGAGTATGCACAATCAATCTTTATTTTAGAAAAGTCAAGAACAGTACTATTTTAGGTCGTCTTCCATTGTCTTAAATTGAGTTGTCCTACATCATAAAGGGGGGGCCATGGTTGGAAAGCAAAAGGAAGAGAATATAATGAAGAGATATTACACACAACACAGGGAGAATTGACAAAGAAGAATAAAGATCAAAAGGAATACTCCCCATTTATTTTCTAAGCCTTTCTTTCTTTCTCTCTTTCTTTTTTTTTTCTATGCTCAAACACATGCATGTGTGTTGCTCAATTTGGGTTCAAATTGAATCAATTCCCCATTATTTACACAAAATTTTGGGCCAACTTTATTGTCACAGATCCCAACATGTAATGTATTATAGAAGAAGGACTTAAAAAGAAGCTTTTTTCCATGCTGGAATGGAAAAAGCTTGACAAAATTAACCCTAACCCCCTAGAAGCAAAAAGTGAAGCACTTTAATTTCACTCTTTTAATTTAATACATGCATGATGTGTTAAAGCCTACAAATGTTGGTTGTATTATGTGTCCCACTTGCTTTTTCGATGATATTTTTATATCTCTAGTTTCTTTTTCTTTTTCTTTTAGGAAAATTAGAAAGAATGTTGCTTTTCTCTATGTAATAAAAATTTGATATCTTAACCTAATTCTAGTAAAATTTTGAAATTGAGGTTGGATCAAATGGGAGCTTAAGGGAATCATGATGGTATATATGGAGTCAATTTGAGAATGCGTTGTTACGTTAAAATCGATTGTAGGTCCCATAAATTGAGAAAATTTTAATTATTTCTATGGTTTGTTTTTTAATTAATATGGAATGATATTATCATGTTAGATTATTCTTAGTGTATAATCAACATTACCTCACAAGAATAATTATGCAAAAAAAAAAAGACCATTTTTTTCCTTTTAAATTTTCCTTTATTGACTTTTTAGTAAAAGAAAAGAAAAAAAAATGTCATTTTATCATCCACATGCATGGAATGAAAAAGGAATATGTCGTAATCATCTCATTTTATCTAATTAATTACATCTAACCCAAAACCTTAAAACATTTCACACTATGTGATGATTCTTTTAGAAAAATTTAAAAGTATACTATTTGATAAAATATTTAGATACTTTTCATGGTTTAAGATCTAATCAAACAAAATAAAATTTTGTAACAATTACTCTTTAATTTAACTTATAATAAACAAACAAAAAATGAAAATGAAAATGTTAAAAAGGGTATATAATGAAAAAGAATGGGAAATTACCTTGGAGCGCCCAAGACGCCGGCGTTCATAGTGAGTTGATTGATGAGAGCCACCGACTTAGGCTCCACGCTGGATGCCTTACCATACTGGGTGCTAAGTCCGGCGCCGGACGGTACAAAAAACGCACCGTTCACCAAAATATCGCCGTCCGTCCGCCAGTTCCACCCCGCCCACTCTGTCTCCGCCGCGTCCAAACGTCTCGTCACCTGTGATATCAAAGAAATTTCAAATCAAAACAAAACTCCAATGATCTTTTTTCTTCCTCAAATTCCGGTCCAGCCAAAAAAGATGAAAAGAAAGGACAAAATATAGATGGGACCGTTGAGAAATTGTAATTTATTGGCAGCGCGTCAACATCATGCGCCGCCCAAGCAAGTGGGATGAGGAATCTAATCCTTCCTTTTTCTCTCACTTTAAAGTTCACACTTTCAACTCTAAAGTTCGGCTCATACGCGCCGCCGTCCACCACTAATTCCATTTTTTAAATTTCTATATCATTTTTTTTTATTGAAATTTTATGCTATTCCTTTGTTTTAGTAATTTCTCAACTTGCATCTTATTTTGTTAAAAAAAATAATTTCACAATTAAAAGTACAAGTCTAGCCAATAAAATTTTGTAGCATTATCAATTGGGTTAGACTTTAATGATTATGACTACACTTTGCTCTAGTAGAAAAAGAAAAACTAAAATTTTAAATAGTGTGTTTAATAAATCTAAGTTCTAAGTTGTGAACTTTAATGTCTCGGTAAATGTATCGATTGTAGTACTTTAAGAACTAATTTTACAATAAACTAGTTAAGAATTTAACAGTTCATTTGAGTTATTAAAAAATAAAATTTAAGATGGGGAGAGAGAAATACCTCTTTGGCGTTAGGGTCCACAGGAGCGGTGTAACGATTACCCTGACTGTTAATAGTGGGTTGAGCGCTACCTCCAATGGCATACATTTGCCAAGCAGTGAAGTCATTGTTGACGACATGGATATAGCCATGTCTACATCGAGGCATACGTTGGACCAACGCCTCGCCAAAGTGGTTGAAGGCGATGGTGACTTGCATCCCCGAGTCTTGCACATACCGATCGTCATGTCCCAACAACATCACCTCGTCATGGTGCGAGAAGTAGCTGTTTGATATCGTTATTCCCGTCGAACCCATTATTGCATCTATTAATCCATCGGTACAATACGACAATGAACAATGGTCGATCCATATCTTTCTCGAGCTAAATATTGAGATCCCATCTCCATCCGATAGTCCTCGATGACCCACGTGAGTTGGAGTCGATCTAGTGAGTATACCATAACGTATCAGCTTAAGTTTTCATACACATTGAAATAGTAATAAGTTTCTATTCAAATCTTAAAAAGTAATTAAAATGTGCTAATCGACTCATATTCGAGGGACAAACCCATGTTTGCTTTACGAGTTTGTCCAACTTTAGTTGTTAGATAAACCTATTAATTGATTTTATCTACTCCTCTTTTTTCTTTCTGCCAACTATACTATATTCATATTTAGGTTTTTTCATCATCAATCCTAAATTTTCTGCCTAAACTTTTTAATCCCTTTGTTTATAAACCCTTTAGAAAAATATAATAAATTTACATTAACTATATTTTAATAAATACTTATGGTAATTAATTAAAATTAAAATACTTTGAAACTTAACTAATAAAAATCAAAACCACTAATGACAAAATGAAAACACAAGTAATTTTCTTTCTTTATCACCCACGTTCTTAGTTTCTAAGTTTTCTAAACCTATCAACTTCAACCTTTTGATGTTAGTTTAAATTTACGGACCTTATATTGGCATTGCCGGAGGGTTTACAGTGGTGCACGTGGACGTTGTGGATGATGACATTCGACACATATTGAATGGTGATACATCCCCCGCCGGTGATGTGGACGTTGGCGCCACGGCCGTCGATCGTTTTAAAACTGTTGATGATAAGTTCGTATTTCAGCCTTATAGTCATGTCGGCGGAGAATATGATCCACAGTGGTTCGAATTGGATCACAGCGTGCCGGAGAGTTCCCGGAGTTGGGTTCGTCGGATCCAAATCGGACGAGTCGGTAACGATGTAGATCTTTCCACCTTTGCCACCCATGGCGTCTCGCCCGAACCCTATACCACAGTCGGCCAATCGCTGGCGGTTAGCTGCCCAATTTGGGTCGCACCGCCAGCAATCGTCGATGGGGTTTCCGGTGAGACAAGAGAATGTTTGATCCTTTGATTCGATGGACAGCATTTGTCTTCTCCATACGGATGCATTCACTGTCCTGTAGAGAAAACAGAAGATTTTTGAGGTTATAGAGAAACAGAGGAATGCGAAAGATTGAAGCAAACATCCATATGAAAGGAAAATGAGAAAACTTATCGAAGGAGATTTTTATATTTTGTTCAAAGAAGAGAATAATTTCATAGACACCCATATTAGGAAACAACAAAAATACATTGACTATCCTTCAAGAAAAGCAATGCTCTGTTTTCTGTTTGAACGATGAGAGAATTCAAGAAAAGAAAGAGAAATTTTCCCAGAAGAAAACAATAAGAAGAATGTGAATTTACCTTTGAAGTTCATCAGCAACAGAATCAGGGTCAGGATGTTGATGGGGTAATGTAAGATTGAAAGAAGACGAAGAGACACAAGAGATTGAAGAAGCAACCATCCATATGAAGAGAGTGGTAAGAACACGAGGAAACATCCTCAAAGGTAAAAATGAGGAATTTGAGGACGTTTCTGACAATGCTCTTCTGTGGTATTAATTCAAGAAAAAGAGACTGTTTTCAAAAGAATTTAGTTTTTGAAAAATCAACAAAAACATGGCTGCTAAGAGAGCCTAATTTTGTAGAAATGGTGGGTGTGTGTTTTTATATAATAAACAAACAATTAAAATAATTATAATTATGAAACAAAAACAAAAAACAGAAAAGGGGTTTTTTTTCAAGTTAAGAAAAGGTTACTTTCTTGGTGGGGTTTTAGGGTTTTTGATTGGTCATGTTGAGAGAATTGAATGGCTGAGAAGAAGAAGTGTGATTTGCATAAGTTGTATTTTGCATTCTTAACTTGTTAGTTAATTATTCTAAGTAATGAGAAAGAAATTAAAAAAAGAAGAAGAAGAAGAAGAAAGAAGATGAGGGGTTTAAAGGGAAAGAGAGAAAAGAGGTAAACTTATCCTAAAAGTTAAGAGGGAACCTGTGAGATAGCTTTTGTTTTATGCTATAAAATGAAGAAAAACAAGAAAAGTTAATTGCTTTGTCTGTTGGATTTAGATTCTTTGGAGGTTGGCTTAAAGAATGCATATTCTTATACTGCAAATGCCCTACCCCTTCTCTTCGTCCTACAAATAAATCCTACTTTTTTTTTTCACACATCTCTGCAAAAGTGTGTTTATGTAAAAATTCTCTTTCATAAAGTACTTTTGACACATTAGGGTTTATCCCCCATTCCCATTCTCTCTTTCTCCTTATCAACAAAAGGGTTCTTGTTTATCTTGTTTTTATTTTATATTTTTATTAAACAAATGAAATACACATTATGTTCGTTTTCATTTCTATTTACATTAATAAAATCATGCCATAATAAGAATAAAGTTTATTTGAATTATTCATCCATTGTTCATTTTTGTGTGCATTATGTCTAACCATAAGTTTTTATATGACAAATCTTTTGTACTTCTTTCATCTGTTATTATTATTTATGTATGAAAAATATTTGTCCGTTTTTAGTTAATAAATTATGTATTTATACAAAATGTACATTGAACTTTGAGTATAGGATTAAAGATTCGTTTTAACTTTTTAATTTAGTCTTTACAAAATTATTCTCTGAAATTTTTGCATAGAAATTTTTGCATTAAATTTACAGATAAATTGAAAGTGTCAAGTATAAAATTGTTTAAAACATTGTTCCAAACAATTAACATATAAAAGTAATCTTAAACGTATGGTGTTGCATAATTTTTTTTTATTTTTTTCTATATAAGTTCATGTTATTGTACTTGAAAATAAGAAAAAGAAAAAAAAATGTTTAATTTATGAATTAATATTTTATAATTTAACTTATTTTCTTTAGTGGAAAAACAACACCTCTCTTTTTCTTAACTTTTTAATCCCAATAACTTTACCAATTATGTCATGTTTAAATTGGCAAATTAAGACTCTATTTAAATTGGGTCCAAAAAGCAAAAAAAGAAAAAAAAGTATATATAAATTTTTAACTTTTGAAGGGTTTTCTCTTTTTAATATATTATTCCTATGTGATGAACGGGACCCATATTTATGCTATAAGTATTTTGTGTGTGTATAAGTTGATTTTATGTTATTATTTAGTATAATATAAATTATTTCATTAACACCAAATTAGTTGAGATTTTTTTTTATAAAAAAAACAAAATAAATTCAAAATTACATTAATTTCCATGCAATTGTTGGATCAAATTTGTCATTCATTACCCACCTTGTTGATGATTTTATTGTTGATTATAAACCAACCTAACATTATTATTGTAGACAACAAACCTCTAAAGAAGATTATTGATTAATATATAGATTATCCTAATTTTGTGGTGGGGCTAAACATTTCATGATCATATGAGAGAAGCTTTAATTTAGTTATTTCCTTTAGTTTGAATTTTATTCCAAAGTATATGATAATAAAGGCATCTCACCACCTAACCCAATCAAACCAAAATTAAAATCATCCCATAAAGAAATGATCAATACTAGCTAGCTAGCTACTATACAATATACATAATGACATTCGATAATGACCAATCCATAATTAAACTTGAGTGCCACTTAGCAATTATTTGCAAAAAGACTATGTCTTTCATTTTGATTATGTCAACCATTTAACATTAAACCCTATGTCATAGGGACCTTTTTTTTTCTCCTTATAAATAAAAACCTATATAGTTGTAAAGTTCCCCCCAAATCTATTTAGCGAGTGGTCAAACTCGAGTATAACGTATTTAACGTTAATATGTAGCTATCTCATCATGACCATTAAATATAGGTTCAATACTCCGATGTTCAATTAGTAATCAATCATCACTAAATATAGTTTCAATATTCTTTTTGGTCTACATCAAACAATAAAAAGATGGTCGGTTGCATAGTTATAACTTCGTCAAATAATTTTTTCCGTATATACTTATAATACTAATGTTATATACCTTAATTTTTGTTTAATTAAGATTAAGCTTCTCTTATTAATTTTCTTATACAAATTAAAAGATACTCGAACACTCTATTGGATAGTAATCTGTCTATTTAAAATTTGAAAGTCGTATTATTTCTAAATATTACAAAACATATCTTATAGTTAAAACGGATGGTTTAGTTATTTGTATTTGGAAAGGAAAAAAAAGAAGAGAAAAGAAAGAAAGAACTTTGGGCAACCGCCGGCTGATTTGGAAAGGGCGGCGCAGCCGCAGCCCACGTCGGAGACTCGGATATTTGTCAAATTACGCACAAAGTAAAACTAAAGGAAGAGTTCTATGAAAATTTGGTTTTCGCAAAGTGGATTCTTTCGTGTATATATATAAAATTAAAGAAAACTAACCTTTTATATTCTTCAGTTCTAAGCAACAATGTGTTGTATTTTGTCTTTAAATTTCTCAAATGTATTATTTTAATTTCACATTTTCGAAATAGATTTAGATAGTTATTAAATAATTTATTGTTTTTTAGTACAAATAAATAGTGAATTATTTACACCATGCCAATTAGAGCTAAGTTTTCTTAGGATTAAGTAATTTAATTGTTGACGTGACGTTTTAGATTGAAAAACAATTAAAGAAGGAAGGAAATGTAAATTTTCTTATATTCCAATTTATAAAGTTAATACATTGTTTCCAAATAATCATTTATCTTCTATTTTTTTTTTTTTAAAAAAAAGTGTTTATAAACTATAACCAAAGTTTAGTTTTGATTAAATATAGAAATTAGTATTGGAAATTTCAAATGCTATAGAATTTAAAATACAAATTTATAAAATTGTGAATGAAATCTACAAATTAGGGTTTACGTATGAAATTAATTAAACAAAATTCAACATTGGCTGTCAAAGTATTTGTACTTTTCGTGGGGTAGGAGACATAAACAAGACCATGGGTTGGGTTTTTGATAAGCAAAGCAACTCTTATTATTATTTGTCAAATCAATTACTTTCCCAAAGTCACTTAGTTAATTACATTCTAAACCATCATTTTCTGATAAAAATGACAATTAATTAAACTAATTAGTAGATGTGTATTAGTATGTAGGTATGAAATCTCGTTTTCTTTATCAATGAGACGAAGTTTTAACTTTGAGATGAGTGAGGGTTTTTTTTTCTCTTCATGCGGATTTTGTATACTTTGAGTAGTTTGCTAATTTTGTAGATTATGGTATCGATCTTGAATTGACGTTGTAGTTTATTATTATATTGTGTTTGAGATATAAAATTTCAACGAGAAACGTGCTAAAATCATTATTGAATTTGGGTGATTGTATAGTCAAGATGTTATTACTCACTTTGGGCTTCTTTCAACCATTCCTTTCTTCAACAACCACATGACCTATGATTTGCACTTAATGTTTGCTTCTAATCTACTCTTTTTGCTTCAAATTCCAATTCCCTTTTTATTCCCATAGAAAAGTCTTTTAAATCTAATTTCCTCATGGGAAATAATGTTTTTCTACCTTCTCAAAAAAAAAGTTAATAAAAGTTTGAAAAAGAACTATGACAACTAAACCAATTGTAACTTTTTTCTTTTCCTTTTTATTTATTTTGTTAAGCATTAACATCATCTTTTGTTGTCTACTTGCTAGATCCAAATAATTGAGTGCATTTGTTGAAAATTGATTAACAAAAAGGGTTTCTACCCCATTAAAGATAGATATAATCTTTAGGGTGAAAACACGATTATAAAAATTATCTATATAGTTAAAATACTATTATGGTCTATACTTTTGACTTTAGTTCATTTTGATTTTTATACTTTCAAATTGTTTATTTTGATGGAAAATTGTTTTTAATGACAAAATTTATGAGGTAGTCTATCTATGTAGATCAAGACAGATGACTATTTATGTATTTTATTATTGCGGTTCATCTCATATAGATTGTGATATTTTGGTTCAATTTACTGTATTTGACAATAACTATGTTTTAGATCACTTAAAAAGAAAATAATGAAAGAAAAACCTAAAGTGATTGATCAAATAAAATGAAAATTGATAGCATATGAATTAAAATAAACGTTTTAAAAGGATAGAGAATAACTCGAACCAATACGAAACTAATATTGAAATGGGTATGTGATGGACGCACCTAAGGATGAAATGTTGTGATGTTTGAACTAATTGAGTGAATGAATAATGTTTCCAATTCCGTGGCCCACTGCATGACTATCATTGGGCCAATAATGGGCTTTGCCACTTTTTTTTTTAATCAAGATAATTGATCGATTTGACTGTTTTTTTGATAGTTGCAATATTAACATACATATATATATCCATATTTTAAAAATAATTATAAATATCGTAAAATCATAGTTTACAATTCTAAATATTTTTTTGGTTAGTTTTCGTTATATTTGAAAAGAAAAAATCTCTCCTATTAAAAGAGAAAAATGTGAGAATGTTTGACTTATTTGCTCATCACACCAGTATGACATGTTTATATTTTTTTCACAACATACGAGCGTGTAAATGCAACTTTGAATACTTTAGTCTTGAACGACGATTTTAATGCCAACCTCCACTTCCTAAAATTTTATACGGTATTGCTTTTTACGTGTATTTCTTAACTAGTGTTTATGCTAAAACTAGAAATTATATAGAAAAATTGCATTGGATAACAACAAAATTTATAAAAAAAAAAAGCTCATATCACATATTTTTTGTATATTGCAAATATGATAATTATGACAAGTAATTATTGATATATAAAACAGTTGTCAAAAGGTTATTAGAAAAAAAATTGCTACTTTTACGAATTTGGAAAATGTTGTGATACGGACTCTGTTATCATATATATATATATATATTTGTTATTTTTGTAAAATTCCCGTATATGTATTTGTATGTGTATATGTATGTGTATGTGTATGTGTATATGTATGTGTATGTGTAAACTAATATTATATATATTACGAGTTTGTTTAATAACTAAATTTAAAGAAATTATGACGTCACGACATACAAAAAATATCAAACAAACCGTTCTCTTTCTCTCCTACCAAAACTCGATCGATCATCGGAACTTATTGAAAGGAAGAAAAATGTCTCTTCTGTTTTCCTCTTCCCTCCATTTTTTCCCTCCATCAGCTTTCCCCACTTCCCTTTGTTACCAGCTCCATCATCCTTTCGCTGCATTTTCTTCATCTCCTCCGGCCGCTGGAACTTCTCTCTCTCCTGGTTTCCGCCACAACTTTCGTACTGGACCTCTTTACTGCTCACCTTCTTCGTCAATGTCGCTCGAGGAATCTACTTCAACTTCTCAGGTTACATTTCCAATCCTCACCTGTCATAATTTGGTTGAGGAGACAAAATTCGTAATGTAGGAGTAGGACTGACTTCAGTTCCAATAGAAACGAAAAGGAAAAGGAAATTTAGATACGCATCAGCTCAAGTGGTTATTATAAACGATTTTTTGTGGATTGTTTCGTTTACAGAGAAAATACAAATCTAAGAGTGATTTACAGATTGATTGAACTACTTGAATTGCTGCATAATTTATTTTTGTCGTAAAAACGTGAACAGTTGGAGGATAGCTTGTTGTACTCGAGAGCTTTTTGGGTGAGCAAACATGTTATAGCGTGGAACGTGGAAGTTGAGAGCGGTTCTTGCTATCTGTTTGCTAGTAAAATGGCTACTCTGCGTGTTGAAGATGGTGTAGTCGAAGGTATGATTGTAATCCGTGGACCATCCTCACTGTGTTGAGATCGAAAAGATAATATGCTGATGTATTTTCTTGTCAACAGGCTACGATGTGAAAATTAGGCTGGAAAAAGACCGTAGCCAACTTCCAGAAAATGTATTCAGGAACCAGTAACACTTTTAAACAAATTGTAGAAACTAGCCTAGACTTTGTGATTTGCTTGTATAATCTCCATTTTGTTGTTGCATGTTATGGATATGAATGCTTCTTAATGTTTTAGGAAAAACTAATAGATATCTATTTTTTTATATTGTTAGGTGATCAAAAAGTTTCCTCATATTCAAAACTACTGCCCTTTCACAGTCCCTCCTGCGTCAGACGTTGAAGCACTCCTCAAATGTCAACTGGCCGTAGCTACTTTCAACTGTAATGATATTATTTGATGTGTGTTTATATCCGATATTTTATAGCATTCTGCCGTAACTAGACAACATACAAATTAAAGTTTTGACCGTAGCTACTCTTCTATCTCCTTGTTCTAGAGTTAAAAGAAGAGGAAAGATGGGGAAAAATGAAAAAATGAAAAATTTCATGGAATGATTTTGATTGTAGACAAGTCATGTTTATATTCTTTATCAAATGTTTGATGCTCTTGTTTATACATTTAATCATATCAATGAAATGAGGTTCGTGTTCTATTAAAAGAAAATATTTGATGCTCTTGTAAAATTGATGCATTCTGACAAATGCTATTATGCAGTAAAACTGTTGCATGTATGGTCTTTCAAATTATGGACGTTATAACAAATTATGGATGCTATGTTATAGTTCAGTTTCTTATTCAGAGACCAATATCTTTTGTGCCACCTTTTTCTTTGATTTTCAGCTTACGGTGAATGCAAGAATATTACTTGCCTGCAGCTACCTGGTGTTCTGGATGACTTGTTCTCATATGAAGGTCCTCTCGGTGCAATTTACTCAAAAGAGGCTGTATCACTTTACCTTTGGGCTCCAACTGCCCAGGTACGACAATTTCCTGCTATCTAGCCAATGCCATTTTAATGTAGCCTACTATCACGATCTGATGTGCATCATTTGAATACCGACCTTCTTTCCACTATCTTTCCACTGCATCAATCAGGCTGTACGAGCTCAAATTTTCAGAGACCCAGTGGGTGGGATGCCATTTGAAGTTATTCCGCTTGAGGAGGTTGATGGCATTTGGAGAACTAAAGGACCAAAAAGTTGGAAAGGATGTTATTATGAATATGAAGTAACAGTCTACCACCCTAGCACCTTGCAAGTTGAAAAATGTTTTACTACTGATCCTTATTCTAGAGGGTACAAATCTCTGACCCAAAAACTATGCAGCATTGTTTTAGACTTGTATATGGACAAGTGCTAGGAAGTGCAAGCTTACATATGCTCCACCCTTTCTATTGTTAGAGCAGGGTCTCATCAGATGGAAGGCGGACATTATTTGTTGATCTTTTCTCTGATGACTTGATACCTAAGGGGTGGGATAAATTGGCCGATGAGAAACCCCCAGTGGATTCATTTTCTGACATTAGTATTTATGAGTTGCATGTAAGGGATTTTAGGTAAGTACTTGATTCTTAATGTGTTCAGAGCTTCTTCACGATGGCATTCCAATTTTTCAGTTGAAACTTTGTAGGAAGTGTTGATAAAATTTCTAGGATGTAAGGCTAAGAGAAAACTGACCTTTGCCATTCATGCTGTATTACTACTCTATACTTTTGTGGGATAAGATATGCTTGATCTACTTTTCATTATCTCTGCTACATAATGAAACTAAAAACTGACAAATTTTACCTTCTCCTGATCTTTACTCCATCTTAAAAGGGGCAGAAAAGGGATGAAAGTGGTCAAATAATATAAAATGCTGAAAATTCTTTCCGTAGCTGTGAGATTCACACAATATCGTCCAATTAATAAAGAAAAAGTTAATTTCAAGCAAAACAAGTGGAAAATCTAGGATTTTACTGCACAATCATGTTGGTGTTTGTATTGCCTTTCCTGGTTGAATCATCTCTTTCTTGTGCTTGCTACACTCTTTGCAATTAAATCCTCGTAATATTCTGTATTTTTAGTGCAGTATAAGTGATCAAAGTGTGCATCCTGATCTGCGTGGTGGTTATATGGCTTTCACTTTGCAGGTAAGTTCTTTTCATCCCATTATGTGTATCAGTTATATGCTAAGCTGCAGTTATTTAACTTAATCGAAGTTTCCTTAATTCCTTCAACAAAAAAGGTTGCATGTTTTATCACTTTCCTTATACATCGTACATGAACTGGATATTGGACTAGTAAGCTGAAAGTTGTACGACTCCTCTCACTTGCCATTCTTGTACACTACACATGCATTGGATATCAGAATAAGAAGCTGATCTTGTAGAATTGAATGAAGTAATGTTTAACAATAAGCATTTGCCACTTGAAGGATTCAGCTGGTATCAATCATTTAAAGAAGCTGTCAAATGCTGGTCTTAGTCATGTTCATCTACTGCCAACATTCCAATTTGGTGGAGTTGATGACGATAAGACGAAGTGGAAGTTTGTCGGTAAGTGTCTCTCTTTCCTTTTCCTTTTGGATTAGTTAAAATTGAGGAATACATTTTTGGATCCTATTTCATTGTATTAAAGTATTCCTCATTTAGTATATTTAGGCTTGATCATCTACTTGCACTTCTGGGTTTTGTTTTTCTTCTAGTGTCAATAATGTGTACTTGGGTGATGGGTCCTATCAATATGTTGTTGCAAATGAATGATATTTCTTATCTATGTTGAGTTGATTATGGGAGTCCTTGTAGCATTTGATGTGTTTTACACTCACTGTCTACATAAAACAATGTTGCAGATACTGAGCTTCTAGAAAATCTTCCTCCAGATTCAGCTGAACAGCAATCGTTAATTGCAGATATCCAAAACAGTGATGGGTATAACTGGGGGTAAGGTCCTGATTCTGGAGTCTTCTTTGAAGTTGTTACGTTCTTTGAATTTTGAGAAGTCTTACTTGTCTGTGTGTCGTGCCTTTTTAGGTATAATCCTATCATGTGGGGAGTACCTAAAGGAAGCTATGCCAGTGATTCTAACGGTCCTTGTCGTTTAGTTGAGTTCCGCAAGATGGTTCAGGTTGACAAATTTATTTGTGTTTCTGAGAAGTTTAGATTACCATTCAGTTATCAATCACAAGCAGTGCTGTATTAAAGTATTTAATATATGTTACAGGCACTTAACCAAATTGGCCTTCGTGTTGTTTTGGATGTTGTCTATAATCATCTACATGGACATGGACCTTTTGATCCAAATTCTGTTCTTGATAAGGTCTCAACCTATGATTGCTTTTAATGTACTCTCTTTCTAGATTTCTCAGCCCACACTAAACATTTCACTGTTCATGCTTATCTTGTAAATGTCGTGTTTACATTTTCTCATGGGCTTCTGTTTTCTTTTTCTTCTTCTAATTTTTAATTTCCCCTTGTGATAATTTGGTATTCCTCGCTCGTAGATTGTACCAGGTTACTATTTGAGAAGGAACACTGATGGTTTCATTGAGAACAGTACCTGTGTAAATAACACTGCCAGTGAGCATTTTATGGTTGAACGCATGATTGTGGATGATATCTTACACTGGGTAGTTGATTATAAGGTAATTTATTTACAAAAAGATGGAACCCTTAGCTCCTTTATTCAGTTGCATGTCGTCTGGACCTTACTATTTATTTCTTTTGAACATAATTGCTTGATGTTTATCAGGTTGATGGATTTCGGTTTGATCTCATGGGCCATTTGATGAAAAGTACTATGGTATGTGACTTTCTTTATCAATTTAAATTCATGCAACAGAACCAACTTCGTAATACTAGTGCAGTTCTCAATCTTCATTTTCTAGTACATTTTTTGCTTGAAAAACATTAACTGGTACATCTAAACTTGTAATGATGCAATGACTATTTAGCCAACTGCACATGAGCTTTGAAATTAATTGTAGACTTATGGTCTGTTTGAAATTTATGGTTTACCTGAAGTTGAAAGCTAAAGATGCACTTCGAGGCTTAACAAAGGAAAAGAATGGAGTTGATGGTTCAAGTATCTATATGTAAGATTGGACAAATTTCCTAACTATTGTACTTTGTTTTGGTAGCATATTTCCTTCAACACGGCAGATATGTCAATGAACTTTGCTACCCATTTTAGTCTACTGAAAATTTAAATCTAATGTTATGTTTGAAGATTCTCTCTCTTCTATAATATTGCAATTCAGATATGGTGAGGGATGGGACTTTGGTGAAGTTGCTAAAAATGGACGTGGAGTAAATGCATCACAATTCAATCTTTTTGGAACTGGAATTGGGAGGTATATACTTTTGTCTTTTGTACAAACTTAGAGTGCCTTTAGTTAGTGATATAAAAATAAGGGATTCAACAACAATGTTTTTGGACTTTAAAAAAAGAAAAGATGTTTTTGGATGTGTTTGGTAGCAAATTAGTCGTTAGATCACATTTTAATAATTGTTAAAAAATGTGTGATAATATATTTATAAACAAACAAAAAAATGTTGTAGTTACCACCTGAAGGTCAGGTTGAATCTCAAGTATACATTATCATTAATTTATGAACTTGTTTTATGCTATAAATTTTGTATAATTATTATTTTGTGATGTATCCTATTGTAGTATACCTTAAGACAGCTTTGTTTTTCCCATTTTATGTTCAAAGATTCTTAAAGATGGAGAAACTTAACTACCCTCTGGATCCTGTGGCTTTGTGAATTTTCTTGGTTGATTGAATGAATAAAAACGCACCTCATTTTGAGGTTTGTGCTGTTTTGTCTCAATTTATAAATGTTTGCTAGTTAGGAAACGAGACTTACCCTATTAGCTTGGTGTGTGCTTCTTTTGTGCGCAAAAAAGTAATGTAATATTTGGAGGTTTTAAAGTTATCATGTTTGTTCAGCTTTAATGACCGGGTTCGGGATGCAATACTTGGTGGATCTCCATTTGGGCATCCTCTTCAGCAAGGATTTGTGACTGGTCTATTGCTAGAGGTATTTCAGAATCTCTTGATCCAAACATTCTATTATCTGACCTCAATAGTGGCACTGTGCACAATCAAATATCACAAGGAAAATTGATCTGTTTAATATTGCACGAGTAGGTATTAGCTGTAAGACATTGTTCTGGTTCAAATTTAAGTCTATGCTATATATATTGTGTGCACAGATGAATACACATTTTGATTTACATTAGATATACTTAATACTTTGTTCTAGAGCATAGTAATAAATGGGTAATAGAGAAAAGATAGTTTTGGATTTCTGCATGATTTTTTCACATAATACATAATCTTTGTGTCTAGATACTAGGAAATTTTCTTTGTACTTTGTCATTAATCTTCAAATTTTCCAAAGTGAGGGTCTATAGGTCAACTTTCATCTTTGTAAAGAGTTTCCTTATCCTGTTGGCTATAGTTCAAGCTCCATTAAGAGCACAATCTATTTCCACGCCAGTAATTGCAGGGGGATGGGTTTGTACTTTCAGGAGGATTTTCTCACATTATCTCGAATCCAAACTCTCTTATCAGCATGTTGAGAGGCACATGTTCTTCTATTTCATGAACAGACTCACCAATTCAGCAGCTTTCCATTCGATCTTCTTTCCTTCAACTTTCAGATTCCTAGTCATCATCCCAATAGTTTGCAATCAAAATATTTTTAGCCTGGGTAGTACCATAAAAATCAGGAACGGAAGAAGTCAAGGGAATCCTCGCACTCCCAGAATCTTCCAAGATCTGAACCTCTTTTACGTTTCTAAGTTTTAAGAAGAAATAGGCCATGATTATTTTTAAGAAGGTCAATGAATTCTTAAAGCTTGAGAAGATTTTTGTTTGACCTCTAATAATATTACAATATAGTAGGAGAGGTAAGAAAAAGAAAGCGCGTGTAATGGGAAGTGTGAGTGCTAATACTGGGGCCACAGTTAGTTAGGAGGGAATGGGAGGTTTAAATAGGAAGGAGAGCCACTGTGAGAGGGGGAGGAAATTTTTTCGGAGGGACTTTTATCTTCATCCTTTGAGAGAGAGGAGAGAGAGAAGGATAGTGATCAACTACTTTCTTGTATTCTTGCATTTTCATTCTGAATTGACAATCCGTCAATTCATCCTTGTAATTTCTTTCGTTATTACCAATTGAATAAGATCACTCCTAGTTGGTGTTCTATTGAATTTCTAACAGAAGTTCATCCCACGGTTCAATTCCGTACTTGCTGACTAAGAGCCAGGCTATAAACAGTGCATTTTCTGTAGATTTTTTTGAAGAAATATTAAGTCATGTTTTTATTTCCTTATTCACATTACATTTTCTATTCCATAATTTTGGTTGAGAAATGCATCTGGCTGTACAATAATATTTGTACTTTGTTTTATTGCAGTTTTCCCCCTTGTATCCAAATATATCAATTTGTCTTATTTTGCAGCCTAATGACCACGACCATGGTACACATGAAGTTGCGGAATCTATGCTTGCTGTGTCAAAGGATCATATTGAGGTTAGTCATCTCTGCGTGAGTGGAAGTCGTCAACTCTTAGAATCAGTCTGTGATATCTGTTAGTAGTCCATGTGTTGCTGTTGGAAAAAATATGCAGTTTGTGGATACAGATTATTGTCTGTCCAGATTGAAGCTAAAAACAACTTGATCAATAACACTTCAAGTTTCTTTTTTCTCTAAAAAAAAAATAACAATATATATATAGACCTTAAAAGAAGAAATCTGCCAGAAAGAGAGGGCAAAATAATTATTATCCTTCTCAAATTTTTTCAATACATAAAGGCATCAAAATTAAAATTTTAAAATATATAGGCGTTATAAGAAGATTTATTGTTTTTTTTTTAAATCTGCCAAAAAATTAATTTTCCTTCCCAAATAAATTATTATTAGTTTAATATCAAGGAGACTGGCTTCTTCCAGAAAGAGAGTATTTTAGTTAGTAGAAACTTAGTTTCTGTCTGGATAATATAAAGAAAGAATTGGTAGATTGATTAAAAAAAAATTGAAAAGAGAAATCTGCATTTTAATTAACTACCTATGGAGAACATTGATTATTTCAACATTTTCATTATACAAAGCCATTAATATATCATCAATGTTGTTAGGTTTAATTTGATCCAATGTAGCTTCTGCAGTATATTATTGTTTCCCTAGGGTTCCAACGTATTGTGAATACTTAAAATAAATTTCAGGTTGCGATGGCTGCCAATTTGAGGGACTATATTCTAACCAATTTTGAAGGAAAAGAGGTATTTTCTTTTAAGTAAGCCGTAAGGGAAGGGCAGTTTCTCATTAGGAAGCTTTTAAGGCGGATCTGATATTTGTTTTCCCACATGTGGATACGTATATTTGTTTAAATGTCTGTGTAACATGTATGATTCATCCTACTGACTTTATCGAGTTGGTTTGGTTGCCAATGTTTTAATAATTTTTAAGGAAAAAATTTACCGTAAAATCATGGGAAAAGAACATTTCTTGGTTTTCCACATCTTCGATCCTTTATTAATTAAACAAGTTTTTTCCCCTAGGTTAGTGAGTACTATCATCTAGCATTCGTAATGAATGTATGAAGTTTTTTTTGTTAAATAAATCATTTATTTTCATGGATATGATATCAATTTGCAATTGGATAATAAAGGTTATCAAAACACTGATTAGTTTCTCATGCATTCTGATTTACATGATAATTAGCATTGCTTCGGTTTCTTCTAGAGTTTATCCACGTCATCTCATCCCTAATATTTTAGTACACTTTATTCTTATCTTAAGAATTGGAATAAAGTACACTTGGATCTAGTTCATTAGTGTTTTTCAACACGAACTGCATATCTTTTTTTAATGAAGAAGTTTAGATAATATTACATCTTTTTCCAGGTGAAGGGGTTAGAAGTACTGACTCATGATAGATCTCCGGTGGCGTATGCTTCTTGCCCCACAGAAACTGTAAGATGCACTTGTATCTAGACTTTTGTGAATTCATGCAAGTCATCATTAGTTCTCATCTCCCTCTTCCCCCTAAGAAAACCATTAAAAGAAAGAATTTACTCAGAAAGATCAGCTTACAAAAGATGAGTCAATAAGGAATCGCCCCAACTTAAGCTTGAGGGTCAATATTGCCCAATCAAACTATTTATGGAACTATGTAAAACACTTTAATAGGGGGTTGTACTGTTACGTACAATATTCATAGATTATTTCTTTTTGTCACCAAAATTTCTATTTTCATCCTGAACATTAGCTGACTCTTTAAGGACATGTAAATTTTTTTTGTAAAAAAAGATGTTTTCTTGTCTGATCCTAGAAAAGAAGTTGGTCTTAGATGGAAAAGTAAAGTAAGTAATTCATGTTATGGTTTCTAGTAATGAAACATCCTTTAGATCTGTCACCCGAAACCCGAGGTAAAGGAAAGGTGGCAATCAAATAGGAGGGGTTGACATGATGGATTGATGCTTCCTGCTGGAAGTCCTAAAGTGAAAAGGTTTTTGTGAGAAGTGTATTGAATGGCAAAGGATGGTGAAACGGATTTCTCTTTTTCACTAACGGACGAGTAAGACAGAAGAAATTTTAGAATTCCTGGAAGAGGTTTAAGGTTGGAAAACCTATTTCCCTTTCCCTTTTAAACTTCTTGAACACCCAATAATAAAATACTGAATAAATAATTTTGCAAACAGTTGGTCATACTCCTATTAACCTTTTAAGTTTTACGAGTAAATCCTGCAAATTTAAAAATTTTCTAGAATAATTTTTTAAACCTGCATGGTTAATGCTGATCATTGTCGCAGGTATTTCCTTATGACTTTAAATTCTGGTATGCCCAGGCATGCATTTGACTTTCTTTATTGATTTTCAGGTGAATTATGTTTCTGCTCATGACAATGAAACTCTATTCGACATTGTGAGTTTGAAGGTATGTGAACATGGTTTGTGAATCATATTTCTTTTTTTAAGAGTTGACTCTGCTCAAAGTCTTTTTCTTGTAGACTCCAAGGAACATTACCGTAGATGATAGGTGCAGGATTAATCATTTGGCCACCAGTATTATAGCACTATCACAGGTATTTAGTTTTAACTAATCATGAAAGCTGGCAGCCTCATCTTTACAATGTTAATTTCTCCTATAGTCTCTTCAAAGTTGAAGGCATTAAAGGTGTAAATCAGAAGAAACTTATTTCACAGGAAATCCACGTTTATGTTACAAAATCAACAATTAAGCAATACAAAAAACATATAGAGATTGACACAAAGATATTTGTAGTTCATTAACAGTGTGTTAGATGATATTATTAGGGAGAATTTTTCATAATACAAAACGGCGCCACTAGGCTAGAGAGTTTGTTTATATAGTGGATTTCTTTAAATCCTAGGATCAAAATTGTAGATAACTCTTAATCAAGTACTTATGCTCAATTATGTAAACTGAAGAGCTTATGGGGAGCAACACCCCTGAACTCCCACCAAGGTGTTTTGACCCTGAACTCCGGCTCATGGACCAGTCAACGAGATCCTTGTACTAGGTTGTTTGTAGTGCTAAATACCGAATTCAAGGGATTCCAACCGTATGTGCCTCGATAAATTAGGAATAGTTCTGGAAATTGAATTTATTCAGACGTGGCTACTGGAATATTTTTATATGCTGAAAGTTTAACATAACTATCAAATGGGATGTCCTTACTGGCATGGTGTTTGTAGGTGACACTAAACTTGGTATTCTTCTGTATCAAATCAACAGATTAAACTGAAATTGCATCTGGGGATAGTATTCATTCTTCGTAGCTTTAACCAAATTGTCAGTGGTCTAGGTCATGGATGCCAGATGCCGGACATACAATTTTACATGTTCATGCCTCTTCAATTTCATGGTTCGGTTTACAATGACATGTAGATCCCAATAACGAAACCATTTTTTAAAATTGTTTGATGAATATTATGGGCATTGGCATATATAGTTATAGGACACCATCAAATTAAAGTTAATTATTTATGATTTGTAGTTCTATAATTCTGGTCACTTAATCACTCTCTTCCTTTAAAAGGGAATACCATTTTTCCACTGTGGTGATGAATTACTACGCTCAAAATCAATGGATCGTGATTCATACAACTCTGGTGATTGGTTCAACAGGTCCTGTTCTAATTTTATTCACTCAATGATATATTAACCTTTTGAATGTAATTAGACACTGAGGGTGTCAACTGCAGAGTCTAGTACCTTTTTTTTCTCTACTTCAAAATCTGGATAACATACCGTTACACATTGGGTATCCAAATTCCATTTTCTCTAACTGAATAAGGTTTACTGCCAGTAATGATGTGTCTTTTCTTACTTTGAATTTGATGTTTTCTTTCATCAAATCAGACTTGACTTCACTTACATGACAAATAATTGGGGCGTTGGCCTTCCTCTGAAAGAGAAGAATCAATACAACTGGCCGCTGTAAGTTTGACAATATTTTGACATTTCTTGACGTGTTTGCTATTTGATTTGAGTAGCATATGTTCTACAACAATTCCTTCGCCTTCTGGAATCTGGAATAGATGAACTTGTTATCCTTATCCCAGCAGCCAATAATCCATTTAATTATTTACCTGAAGATCTTTTTGATTGTTTGTACTGGCCATTGTCTTCCTGTTATTTTTAAATTTTCTGTTGCATGTTTACTGGAAACCTTTGTTAATTTCCATTTCAGAATAAAACCTAGACTGGCTGATCCCTCCTTCAAGCCTAGTAAAAGTCACATTCTTGCTGCTGTGGAAAATTTCACAAATCTGTTACAAATCAGATACTCTTCGCCACTTTTCCGTTTGAAGACATCTAATGCTATCCAGGTGAGAATGGTTATTTAAGACAAGTTGTCGGAGAAATACAATAGCAAGGTTAATCAGTTAATTAATCATAGGGACTTGATATTATATTTAACAAAATGGCTTTTATCTTGTACAAGAGCCACATAAGTCATGCTATGGAAGAATCCTGTCAAGGTCGTGCAAAGCATCATTACTTGTTTCACGCTGGTCCACAATATACATTGATTTTATTTCAATCTCTGCTTTTTAACATGCAAAACTTAAATGATATGGCTGAACCAGTTAAACTGGACCTGGAATTGCATTGGACCATCGGTTCCTGAAGTACTTACCTTAATTTAACTATATAATGGATATTGTACTGATTATAAAATTGGGTTTGATATAATGGTAAATAGATTTGAATCCAGGACCATTTATAAATTGCATAGGATGTTAAATAGTCACTAATCTCAAAAGCTTCTTGTTTATTCAAAGTAAATATAATGATTCCAACTACTTCTTTAACTTTTCACACAGAACTGGGGTCATTTTGTTGATGTGTTAAGCTACTAATCTTCTATCTTCGTTCGGTTATTAAAACACAAAACATATGTCTGGTTTGGGTAGGAAAATAATTTACTTTTCTAGTGCTTGTGATGTGAAATTCATTTTCCCTGTCATGTGTGTAGAAACGAGTTCGTTTCCACAACTCAGGCACGTCACTTATACCCGGACTCATAGTGATGAGCATAGAAGACGGGCACAATGGCATTCCAGGGTTAAGTCAGCTAGATTCAACGTGAGTAGAGTAACCTTCTCTTCTTTTATCAAGAATTTTACTCATAATAATACCCTTATCTCATGTTTTCTGCAGCTACTCCTACATTGTTGTTGTGGTTAATGCACGTCCAACTGAGATTTCATTTCCTTGTCCTGCATTGCGGGCAAAAACTCTTCAATTACATCCTATTCAGGTAAATACTCTCTTGAAATCCAACGTTGCTTAGCTCCAAAAGGGAACGAGATTGTCAAGTAAATATAGCTATTATATCCTTATCAATCATGCTATGCCAACATCAAAATACCTAATTATAAGTTTTGATTACATGCTATGTAAATTGTTACCACGTTTTACATCAGTTCCTCCCCCTAAGCAAGAAAAGGCCTTTGTAAACAAAAGTTCGAAATATTAATGTTTTTTTAAAAAAATCAAAATATGGCAGTTGATGTCAACCGATCCCGTTGTAAAAAATTCAACATACGAGCCATCCACAGGATGCTTCATGGTGCCCCCAAGGACAACATCAGTATTTGTGGAGCCTCGGATGCATGAGTAGCCTCATTCCCTGAAATGGTACTCCCTTATGTCTATGTCATCCCAAACTAACTTTGGTAGGTTTGGCTTATTATCTATTATTTCTCCTCTTCCCTGAAAAATCCAAATTGAGATGGACATCTCTTAACTAAAAATAATATTTAATTCACCACCACTCATCGACTTAATCAAACCACAGTATTAAAGAGCAAGTGATTCATGAGCTTCTATGTTCAAACTCATGTAATATTATTTGACATTTCCTCCCAATTAATAATGATTTTCACTTGTTGAGTCTTCTACACATTTCAAGTTCGCAATTGGTGATCGAGTATCTTCAGTCAATCCTTGAATAAAATATCTTGGACCTGATCTAGCTCTCTACATCAGTGATGTTCTGACTGCTTTTTTCTTTTTGCCATCCTCCTACTCACAACCACCTCTCTAAAGGGGGAAAAGGGGGCATGAGCCATGAATAATCCTTCATATCCTCTTATTATTATTATTATTATTTCTATAATGTCAATGATAGGGATTGAACATACAATTTTATTTTGAATTGGGTCCTACTCCTAGGTGGTGGATGGACAGTCCAACTGAAAGTAGAGGCTTTTTGGTGATGACGAGCTCTTTATAAATGAGATCTAATTTAGAATTTTCTTTTAATTTTCTTTATTTGGATAACATATATACACTCAGACTTTCTCAGTGCTTTTATATGAAGAAAATTCCTCTTCTTCGTGGGGCCATGCTGTGCGTTTCGTGCAAGGTATGCTACTTTCATGTTCTAATTTTTTAGTAATTGTTTTTTCTTCTCTCTTCATATCCTCACAAATTTGGCCTCGTTAAGAAAAAGTCTTCTTTTGATGCATCCATTATCATTAAACTATGCCGTTTTTGAAAATATTAGATCTAAGATCATGTCAATTCTTGGAATTGATAAGAGAATGACCATTATTCTGAAAAGGTGAAGGAGATTATTATATATATATATATATATTTTATGGTAAAAAAGAAGAAAAACTAAAGAAATTTTGGAAGATTAAATGCTTGGAATACATTACTGCATTCCTTTTCTTTCTTAAGATCCCAATAATGATGGATTTTAAAGAAACTGTTAAAATAAGCATCCTTCATTACCTCAATTCACAATTATAAATACTCACATGTAAAACTTTTTCAAATGATTGCGATTCATCATTAAATTCAAAATTATTAAAACTATATATAGGAAAAAGAAAAGAGGTAGACTTTTGAGGGAGATTGAGTTTGAGTCTTCTTTCAATAATTATAATATATATATATATATACATATAGCATTAAATATAATATGAGAAAGTTGGTTATAGTCACTTGCACACATAGTTGTTCATTACTTGCTTCCAAGCTAGCTCTAATTAATATTCCCACGCTTCACTTCAAATCTTTCATATAGTATTGTTTTTTTTTTATTATTGATCCAAAATAGGATGACTTCTGGCTTCATTTCAACCATTGATTTAATGGCTTTGGTTTTAAAATTTGTTTTTAGGCATTCTCTTTAACGTGCCACACACAAACAATATATTATGGACATACCAAATTATTCTTCACTTAACACCAAAATCTTGTAAAACCATTGACTTTTCTCTCACCGTTTGAGACAAAATATGTATTCTATATCAACATTAAGAATCCACCTTATGCTCATCATTTATGCATGCATCATGCTCCGTCAACCAATAAAATCAAGACACCTAACCCATTTTTTAAAACCATATTTATGTCCATCTAAAACTAGACAAGTTATTTTTCTTTTTAATTTAAAATATTTTTTATGTTTAAAAGAGATTAATCAACACACATTTGTTAAAAATATCAAATTTGATAAAATATTTACAATATACAGTAAAATTTTAGATCCTATCAATAGTAAACATTAATAGACACTTATATATTTCTATTAGTGGCATTGATAGATAATAATAGAAGTCTATCAATGATAAAATTTAATATTTTAAACGTGTAAATATTTTAATTTATTTTATTGTTTTTGAAAATATCCTGTGTTTTTAAATATTTTCATTAATTTCCTCATTTGAAACTTTTTTTGTTTTCATAATAATCATTGGAGTAGAAATTTGTTTGAATTTTGGATGGAAATTATCACCAAGTCTCCACTGTGCTCAAATTCCAAATTCTGTCCAATATTCTTATTTTATTTTAAAATAGTTGTAAAAAGTCAGGGTAATGGAGAAGTAGAGGGACATTTGTCCTAATTTTTATATTATATATATGTGTGTATATATTGACCCACACAAACACACACTTTGTTACTCTTTAAATGTGTTGATTGTATCACATGCCATGCACTATTAATCTTGGTAAAATCAGAAGTGAAATATTATTATTGATACCCAACATTTTGATCTATAATTTTCACTAATTGAATTGAGAGATTATATTCATATGATACTATCGTCAAATTTTCACTGGGTAATTACTCTAAATAGATTCTTCCTACTCAAGTCTATGCTATATATATACAAAAAGAACTTTGTTGAGTATGAAGTCAAACTCTAACATTGGCCCGATTATATAAGTTTATGTGTCACTTTCATTATGGGTTGATATGCCAAATATTTCTTAATCAACAACTAAGTTCTTACTTGATTCCATCAATCTAACTTCCCAAAGCTAACTAATCCACCACTCTTAAGATTTTATTTCTCACTCCTACACAAGTTAATTAATGTCAAACATTAGCAAACTATTTGTTCCAAGCTTGTAATATATCTTGCTTAAACTCTAATTTCAATAGCATGAGTTCCTCAAAGCTTTCATGTTTGTGTCTTGATTAATAATTATAAATTTATTTCACACATAATTAAAATTAATGGTGAACATGGTATAGATATGCTAGATGCTAAATTGAAAATTTGAGAACTTATGAAATAAATTTGAAGGTTGGGGACATAATAGGGCTATTCGTAATTTACCAAATTATAATATTAGTAGGCTAAAGGATCGTCCATTGAATAAATTTTACAAAAAATGAAGAAATTGTAGAATAATGAAGCATGCTTGTGTTTTTGGTAATGACCTATGAAAGTTGTTCAAATTAATTTAATTTAACTAAAACAAGGTTGAGTGTGTGTATGGATGGCTGAGTCAATATATATATATAAAGGCCCTCATGATGTGTGTCTTTTGTTGGAAACAAAGCACAGTTGTTCAAAATTAATTATAAGCATATTCAGTAATTGCCTAAAGATACTCACTTATCCAAATCTTGATTTGCTTCAATTTTATAATACTCCAAATAAAACCTTATGATTAGGTAACTATTTGATTCTTATATGCATGTGTATATGAAATCACTATTCCAAAGATAAACTGTATGATGCTGAGCTTTGAATGTAGTTAATTTTATTGAATTTACACTTTTGTTTAGTTAAGAAATTATGTTGCGGAGGCATTTGAATTTCTGTTATCTTGAATTAACTGTTAATTAATTACTTATAAGAAAATTATTTGTAGAGTCTAACCTAAATCTCATCGGAACTACCCTTCGCTTTCACACTCTATGATAAAATTAACAACTTTTCTTCTTTTCTAACATAAAATGAACAAATTGTATTTTTTACATAATTAAGTTGACACTTGAAAAGAGTAGACAGAATATAAAATTTCTTCCAAAGAGAGAGAGAGAGAGATTATTATTAATAATTTCAACACCCATCTCAGGAACCAAAACAATCATATGAAAGCTTGATGAAATATGCAGTTTGTGAAACTCTCAAGTTAAGGGATCATATGACATGTGAAAACCCAGTTGTTATATTGTTATTATGGGCAAAGTTTGTTTTGAAAAAAAGAAAAGAAAGAAACTTAAATATAAGTGGCCATGCAATGTGAAGAAAATTTGAAAGAAATTAAAAAAGAAAAGAAAGAAAAATAATAATATTTAAGATAGAGAGGAAGAAGAAGAAGGAGAAGGAAGAAGTAGTAGTGGGTGCACCGCAGATTCCGTGGGTACAGCCTTGCACTCCAATCATCCCATGCACAAGTAATTCCCTTTTCCCCCTTTCTCTTTCTCTTTCTCTTTCTCCTCTCTCTCTCTCTCAACTAACCCCCCCTCCATAATTTACAAGTAATTTTGAATCGATTAAAACTAATCAAAATCATTTTAGGTTTCAAATTTAATTGAATTGTGTTCTAAGCTACAAACTTCTAATGCATCTATATTAGTTAAGTTAAAATATTACACAAATTTCACAATTTTACCTACTTGTTGTCAATTAAAAAATAATAATAACAATACAAACAATTTAAAACTTTTCGTATAAAATACAACACCCTATTAGAGGAAAAAAAAAGTTAAAGTTAAATGACATTTTTAAAATTTTGTAAATGTTTTAAACATTTTTACCATTGAGAATAATTTTTAACAATTAAGAATTAAAATGAAAACATTGGTTAATTACCTGTCCAAAAAATAATAATAAATAAGAAAAGAAAAAAAAAAGAATGATTGAGTGTGGTGTGTTTTCTTAAACAAGACGTGGTTTAGAGTAGCCACTCCATAACTAAACCAAAAGAATTAATAATGATAATAACAATAAAAACTCCATTGTTTTTGGACTTCAAATCTCTCTCTCTCTTTTTCTTTCTGTTTATTCATATAATAAAAACCCACCATTTTAGGCGATTCTTTCTTAACCATGAATTTAGCTTTCTGTCAATTTAGCCAAACAAGCTCTCTTCTCCCTCTCTCTCTCTCTCTCTCTCTCTCTCTCTATTACTTAGAAAGAATTAATTACCTTAATTTAGAAAAACTCCTCAAATTAACCATTAATTTATTTCTTAATAATGATAATTAAAAATGGTCTCTTTTTGTATTGGATTTGTGTCCTTGTTAAAGTGGGTTGGCAAAGTGTGAGAAAGAGAGTGTGAAACGGAGCTTTTAAAAAACTAACAAACTTTTCTCCAACACTTCTCTTCTCTAATTTTACACTCTTTCTGTTAAACACAATTTTTAGTTTTTTCTTTTCTTTCTTTTCTTTTTTTACTTTATAGCTCTTTCATTCTCTACCCCTTCTTTAAAACTCTTCCATTTTCTATCTATATATGTGTGTGTGTGTATATTTAACTCTATTTCTCAGCCTTGCAATACCCTCAACAACAACAGAAAAAATATTACTGATCTTTCGATCCTTTACACTGTTCCATTGAAAAATCCACTAATATTACATCATCATCATCCTCCTATATATATATATATATATATACATAGTTTCTTCCTATCATTACTCTCTTTCTCCATTTCTTCCTTTTTCCCACACCCTCCAATTTCTCTCTTTTATTTCATTTTTTGTTTTGTTTTTGTTTTGCTTTGGTTTGGTTTTAGAGGGTGGAGAAAAAGGAAGAAGAACAATGGAAGTTGTTGATCATCAAGAAAATTCAGATATGGGGTCTAAAGAACAACAACAGGCTGCTTTGATTGCTAAAGGAAAGAGAACTAAGCGCCAAAGGCTTCATTCTCCAATCCCTTTTGCTGTTCCAACCAATTCTTCTAGTGGGGATTTAGGAGGAGTTGTTGTTGTTGTTGCTGATCATGATGATCATCATTCTGATTTTGTACCACAGAATAATGATCATTACCAAAGTAATACCAATTTTTCCCCTTCTTCATCCTCTGCTCATGATGATCAATTAGTGCAGCAATTCAACAATAATACCTCCACTACTACTGAAGAAGAAGAAGATATGGCTAACTGTCTCATTCTCCTTGCTCAAGGCCGACCTCCGTGTTCTCCACTGACAAAACAACTCGATACCGGACCGTTTCATCATGTTACCAATAATGTTCGGAGATTCTCAGCAGAGAATGTTGAAAAGGGTGGGGGGGTTGGATGTTATGCTTACGAGTGCAAGACATGTTATAGGACATTCCCATCATTTCAAGCTTTGGGAGGACACAGGGCTAGTCATAAGAAGCCTAAGGCTATGGAAGCTGAAAAGAAGCATATTTTATCTTCAGATGATGAGGAGATACAATTCAAGAACAATAATATCACTACTACACACTCACTTTCTTTGCAATTGAATCAGAGGGGAAGTTTGAATAGCAGTGGTAAGGCTAAGGTTCATGAGTGTGCTATCTGTGGAGCTGAATTTACATCTGGGCAGGCTTTGGGAGGTCATATGAGACGCCACCGTGCCATGCCGGTTGGGACAAACACAGCGTTGTCTCTGACTCCGATGAACATGGAAACTGAGGATCAAAGACAACCAAAGAGACAACGAAGTGTTCTTTCTTTGGATTTGGATCTTAATCTTCCTGCTCCTCAAGAACATGATCAAAGATCAGAATCAAAGTTCTTGATGAAGTCAAACCAACAACAGCAACAACAGCAGCCACAACAACAACATAATAAACAGCAGCAGCAGCAGCAGCAACCACTTGTTTTTCCAGCCAGGACTTTGGTTGACTGTCATTACTAAGGATGGATAAGAATTCTAATTTTTGTCCCCCTAAAAGACTTGATGTGATTATGTGAATTCATCTTCTTCATTTTTTTTTTTTTTGTTTGGAAAATTTACCTTTCAATGTCATCAAATTCTTTTAATTTTTATTTTTCATTCTTTTTTTTTTTCCCTCCCAACTTTGATCAAAACTGTTATAATGTAACTAATGAAATTGTTTTCTGTAACACTTTGTTAGAATTCCCTCTATGCTTTTTGGTCATGAAAATTGCATGAAAGGGCATCTTTCTTTTTCTTTTTTCTTTTTTCTTTGGGTTGGTTTGTCACCACCATCACCAAAACTCATGTTTTTTGTTACATTTTTTTCATTGATAAGGAATTTTATCTCTTTCTCTCTCTCTTTCTCTCTCTTTCTAATTGGTGACAAGAATAGACCAACAAGTACAGAAAGCCAGTGAGTAATAACTGCAACTTGCACATGAATCCATCTTTTGTCTTTTTTTTTTTTTCCTCCTCTAAACCATCTAAATATATTTTAAAATAATGCCTTCACCCATTACCCAAGTTTTGTTCCTTTCTTAGCACTTTGGTCCACTCTTCTGTTAGTTACTACCAACAAACCTAAGCAAGATGTTGAGTATTGATTTTTTATACTTTACAACCCAAACACATTTAATTTAATATGGTCCAGTTGCTTCTTATCAGCTCATTGCTCTTTCTTTATTCATTCAGTTGGCATAACTAATTTTCTGGTTTCGTACGTCTTTTCCCTCCATCGTGCCTAAACTATAGCTGTCTTTTTCCTCAAGTAAGATAAGGGTTATGTCGAGTCGTCAGACATCACATACCAACATGGGAATGTTGAGAGGTTGGCCATGGAGCGGTTCAGTAAAAGTGTGTGGACTGAAATCAAGAAAACTTCAGTTTGTAAGCCAATGGATCAAAGTGGGGGGTCTTTTTTGGAGGTTTTCAATGTGTGGTCAAAATCATGAAGCTATTATTGGGTTTTCCTTATTTTATCATGATTTTGTTCACATGTGTTGCTTGTGTTAAATCCACCTACCTACTTAACACTAAATTTAGTTTTAAGTTTCCTGATCAATCCTGTTCTTTTTTCTTCTTAATCTTAACTTCTTATTTGATGTATTTTAACTATTGAGATTAAAAAATGGAAGGTGATGAAGATAGGAAATTGTAAAAGAAAATTAATGAATCAATATTGTGACTTTGCCAGTTGCACAGTAAGAAATGAAATAGGACCAGAAGAAACCACAACTTCTACAGTATATTTGTCACAGACAAAGTGAGTGAAGTCATAAAGATACAGAATTTCCCCCTCTTGCAGGTCTCTTAGGACTTGTATCAGACAGTATTCAAACCAAAAGTAATAGCTTTAGTGAGTCTTCTTAATCGCTATCACACAATCACGGTCGGAGGTGCGCACTAGCTGGGACAGATGATTGATTGAAAACTCCTGTTAACAAACAAAACATACCAGATTGATCACTTGTACAAATATTAGAAACTTGACATGCAGGGATCTTCAAGATTTTAAGTAAGGACGACTTCTTAAGATGCGTGTAAATCTATGAACCAAACATTAGTTTCCTAGAATGGTGAACACTAGGCAGCAACAAGAACATTCTATGTGGGAAGCACAAACAAAAAGTATGTGGAGTGGAAGTTGAACGAACCGCAAATGAGGAGGTTTTCAGGCGGTGGCCGCTCCTTAGCCGGGTTAGGATCACTGTCGTGAACTCTCAAGTAAAGTTCTTGGCCTAAAAACCAGTTTTTCAAAAGTTGTGACCTTAAATTCCACATTCCTGGGTTGTCTAGGAAAGAATAAACTGCAGTCCATGCTCCTGGATAAACCTGTACCGTTGATCTCACAACCGGATCAAATAGGTTGTATGTGTTACGCAATTCCGGGGTCCAATCTCCATTTCCAAACCTGGAAGTCATACACCATTATTTTGTTGCATGGATGAGAATTCAAGTACTTCACATATCAAAACAGTTTTATAAGGAAAAACTATCTGAAGATGGTTAGGTTCAGAAGAATCAGGTTGCAATGCTGTTAAAAATAAAGTTGACTATCTTTGACACGTACCCGACTGTATAGAATCCAAAACCATCAAGGTGCCAAGAATCTATGAATTCCCAGTTGTTTTTAAAGACAATTTCTATCCAACCTTTGTGGTTTCCAGTAACGACAGAGACTCCAAAAGAAGCATTTAGATTGACAGATTGAACGGGAAACTCATCAAGTTGGTACACCCCGGAACCATTGACTAAGAGATCGGCAAGCTTCAACGGGGTATCAATCGTGAGGTAAGACACATTGTTGACAACAGCTTGTGGTAACCCATTAATCATGCCCACAGAGTTTTGGAGGACGAAAGTTTGTGATATGGTCACATTTGTTACATTGAAGGTTCCTTGTGGATTTGGTCTGGCAGCTCCTGTGGTCATGTTCCATCTGTGAAAAAAGATTTGGAGAATAAGATTCAAATCATGTATGAGTGAGTATGAATTTAAAGAAATGGATACTTCCAGGAGATATATGAGAACTTAAAGACTTCACTTGCCTAATGGATTTTGCTTGATTTACTGAGAAGTCGAGGTCGAATGGATCAGGACCGGTTGGTAGAGGGCCAAGGGGTTGTGCAACAGAATTGGAATAGTGGAGCACTCCAACGCCGACGAGGCTGCTAAATTCTGTGGCATTCAGCAATTTAGGAGATGCTACAATGAAATAATCAGCATCGACTTGATTAGCGGTGACAAGAACGGAGTAGGATTGCCCCACGTGAACATCAAGTGAATCTAATATGGTCTGATTTGTGTAAGATCCTTCTGTCTCAACCAACAACATATTATGGTTTTGAATCTTGAAGTTGAAACTCAGACTCGTCCCCACGTTCGATATCCTGAACCTGTAAACCTTCCCTACAAGCCATACCATTCAAGTTCAAGAAACTTCAGCACTTTGAAACTTCAAAAATTTCATCTTCGTTACATCATGTGTAGGAAACACTAGCTCAAGAACAGCAAGATTACCTTGTGTGACAGTGAATGATTCAAAGGCTTTTCCTTCAGGGTTGCCAAAAGGTGGCTTCCCATTCATTAACATGATGTTCGGGATGCTATCAAATGCGATTGTCGGATTGGTCATCAGGGATCTTGTTATCTATCCAAAGTAATTGCAGGATAAATACATTAAGCTTAAGAAATCCAAAGCTAAAAACAGAAAGAAGAACAGAACTTCCACAATCCAACATTGCTTCAAGAAGAAATCCAACAGTATAGTTACCTTGTAGTTGTCAAAAGACCAATCACCAATGAGAAGATCAAACTCATCTTCTGGCTTTGGGAAGGGAACAGCGATCACGTTCCGGTTGTTGACACGAATCGGTCCAAATCCTCCAGCTGCCTTCTGAAAGTTGATTGATGGGAAGTAGAAGAAGCTGCCAATTTGGTCCTTGGTCTGAAACACATAAGTCCAATTTGTACCAGGTAAAATTGGACAGTTTGTTCCAGAAACTCCATCTTGCCATGAGTTTAGCCTTTGTTGTATCCCATTCCTACAATATCAAACCAACCACCACATAAAAGCTCAACCAAACAGATTACTCTCAAATCCAACATTTCAGCCATTTACAACCAAAGAATTTCTCAAACATTATAACACAGTTCATACCATGTAAAAAGAAGAGGCTCATCCAAATTGTTAAAGACATTGACGTGGACAAAATCATTTGTTGTAGTATTAATCAGAGGTCCTGGGAACAACCCATTAATGGCAATGACCTAAAAACCAAACCCATTTCATTATCAGAAGAGAAACAAAGAGAACTCAATAAAAAATCAAACATGGGAGAGAATGAACATTCTTACAGGCTGCTGCTGAGAAACAGGTTGAATTGTGAAATCTAAGGTCACATTCCATTCAAGAAAGATATCAATGGCATTCACACTGAGAGCAAATAGCCCAATTACTAGCAAATAACCAACTGGGTGCCTGTGAAAACCATTAAAAGCCATTGCAGTGGCAAAAGAAGAAGAAGAAGAAGAAGAAGAAGAAGAAGAAACCTCTTCTTTTTGTTATCTCTGAACAGAGATAGAAAATGGAAAGAAAACAGGAGAAATGCATAGAGGTAATAATGAAGTGGGTTCATATAAACAGGAGGAGATGTCCAAGAAAGATTAATTAGGGGAAAAAAACAAGAACAAGGAAGGAAAAATTCAACTGGGTATTGAGAAATAATAAAAATTGAGGCATACAATGCAAGAAAATCGAATATTAAAGAGAGCCGGCCCCGGCAATGAAGAAGAAGAAGAAGAAGAAGAAGAAGAAGAAAAAGGGACAAAGTTTCTTAGTTGAGTGAAAGCTTGAAGCTGGTTTTGGACTCATTGACGCTGACCAAGTTCTTCTGCTATACTTTGACAAATGTCATCATGGGACTGAGTTTTCAAGGCATTATTATTTCTTTCTCCATGAACATTATTACTCCAACAGTTTGGGAGCCATGGCTTCCTATCTTTCTTGAATCAAATATATATATACACACACATAATTTTGGTTTTTATACCCGTCGAGATTCAAGGATGGTCTTGCCAAAACAATGGATAACTTAGATGTGCACTAAGAGAAACTTATATCAATAAGTTTCATAAAAGTGAGCAAGTTCTGAAAAGTGGATACTACAGAGATTATGTAGCCTAGCAATTGCTCAACTAGAATTTGAAATGTGGCATTTTCTTTTTTAAAAAATTAAAATCTTTTTTAAGAGTAAAATAGATAATATAACAAAAAAAATTAAAGTTCAAAATTTTGTTTATAGAATTAATTTTCAAAAAGTGCTTTTGTTTTTAAAATTAAAAGAAAAGCACTCATTTAACTCTTGCTTCATAGGTCAAACATACTTAGAAAATTTTGGAGGATCTTGTCCCAACCATTTAATATAGTTTTGTGGGCCAAATTTTGAGAGCCAACATTATTATTTGGTTAAATTGATTAATGCATGTCAAACTCCAGTAGAATAAACTATTTTCCAACTCTATAAAAAATCTCAAATTCTATCAATTTTGTTATTCACAAATTAGTTCAATAATGTTGAAGTTATAACCGTATCGAAGTCTATTAAAAATCAAACTTGTATGATTAAAAGAACGGTACATTTACACTTACAAAAGTTAATTTGTAAAGTGAGTGAGTACAACTAACTATAACAACAACAACGATAAAGAAAGCTATTTACGACAAATTTCTATTAGTATTGAAAAACGATCACTTTGAATAAATATAATATTAAGTAATAGAAGTCTTAAATAAGAATATAAATTAATAGCAGTTGAAATTTGTAAAATTTTAATATAGAAATGTCACACATTACCACGTTGGTTAAATTATAGGGATAATTGCAAATTTAGCAATTAAATTCAAATTAGTTAAGTATATAGCACAATTTTAAAAAATTTACAAATATAGCAAAATTTGTCAAATTCTATCAATGATATAAGTTTATCACTGATAGATCATGTTGCAAATATTGGTCTGATATATCATATGAAGTCTATCAGTAATAATTTTGCTATATTTGCAATTTTTTTAAAATGTTGTTATATCCTTAATTATTATTCAATTCCAATTTTTCTAAATTATATTTTCATTAATTTTTATTTTATTTTAATATATATAATATAAAAAATGATTATTTAAGTTGGGAAAAAATGGGTTGGTGGATTTTATGATGGAAAATAGAGGTGTGGGGTAAAGTGAAGAGATTACTTGCCTTAGAGGTTAAGTCCCCCATGCCATACATCAGCTATCGTGCGCCATACTCAAACCTCACTTCCAACAAATCCCTTCATCTTTCTTTATTTCTTTTCACACCCACTTTTTAGTCCTTACCTTCAAATGTACAATACAACGTCCCGACTTGGGATTTGGGATCCAACCTTTCATTCCAAGAAGAAAAATCGTGTCAATTATTATCGAGTTAATTATAATTTTAAAGTAGACAAGCTTTTACTTTTCCTTTCTATTTTTACAATGAACTGAACATTTATCTATAACTAATTGTGTTATTTGACTCTCGTTGACTTATATGTGTGTAAATTTTTAAAAAAATAATAATTTAAAAGTAAATTACGAGACTTAACTTAAACAGTTGTTTAAAACATAAGATTTGGAATTGTAGGAAATAAATAGCTCGTACCTATAGTTTGATATTGTTTGATAGGAAAAGTAAATGAGATCATGACTATCTATTCAATACGTATCTTATATTTATATTGGTCGTGGTGTTACTTATCTATAGTTTGTTTATCACACGCGTAGTACATGAAATAATGTATCACTTTGACTTAGTAGTTGTAATGAGATGGAGAATGTGACAATCAATAATTCATATATATCTATTGCTATTAAATCACTTTATTTCTTATATATATATATAGTTAATATCGTATATGTGTAAACTGCTTTGTTGCATGATATATCTAAAATTGATACATTATCTAGTCGTGTGTCGTAGCTACTTTAATTCAAATAGTTGTACGGTATAAAAAATATAAATAATCATTTTATTATATATATATTTTTGTAGATCATAGATTAAAGATAATTTTGGGAATTTATAAATGACATAATTGTATACATTTTAGCAAAGTTGGATTTGGGTTTTATGATTTTGTTTTTGCAAAATGAGTGCACTTGACTTTATCATGTAATCATTTTCATACAACAAAATATAAAAGTATATAAAATAGACATCCACTTATCCACAATTTTATTTGTCCTTTTCCAATCATTTATTCAATTTGTGTTGCTTTTAATTTTTTTTATTGCTAACCTCATTAATGGGATGAATTTTCAAATTAGACTGCTTCTTTTAGTACTCTATTTTATCAATAAAATATTACAAAATTTTAAATTTTTATCAATATCTATGGATATTTATTATAAACAATAAACTAAATATTGTTTTTCTTTTTCCATAGAATTGCTATGCTTCAAATAAAATTTAATGAACAAGTTTAATCATTAATTAGAAGCCAACTAAAAATGATGTTAGTCAAATTAAATAAATATTAGGCTTATAAAATAAAGGAGTAACAAAGTTAATTACAATATAAAGAGTAAATATTTAGTCAAATATTATATTTTTTTTGGTTGATAAAGTTATTATATTTTTAATAATTTTATAAAACTCAGTCCATATCCATAAGTGATTGACACTAAATTATTATTATTTATTTATTTAAAAGAATACAAATAATTATCATTGTCTATTTGATAAGTTGGGTTTTATAAATTTAACTTTTAAAAAGAAATAGTGAGACGAAAATTAAGTAAGTGAGCAATTGAACTATCCTTTGAAACATGAATTAATAACCTATGTACTGAATAACATCATTTCACTCGTTTATGTCCGTTGTTAACCAAACTAAAACGTATTTATTGTATAACGTTTAAATCTGTTGACTACATGTTAAATTAATATTAAATCAATAAAAAAACAATTACTTTTTTTTTTAAAATGTTAAAATACATACAAACATTAATATTTGATTGTATTGTTTGCAAGGTTGGATAAAGATCACTATCTAATAAAATTATAATTAGAATCTTAGAAAAACTTTTATAATCCACTAAAAATCAATCTAAACAAATCATTATGTAAATTTAACGAGATTTAAATTCCTACTAAAATATTTAAAAATAATAATTTAAAGAATGTTCGATCATGGTCGTAGAGGTTGATAGCCTACTCTGTTAACGTATTACTCTTAAAGTTTTAAACTTTTACGATATTTACTATTTTTTTCTCATAATTTCGTTTTCTATTTGTTATCATACTAACTATTTATTACATTAACTAAAATAGTTTGTAATCAAAACACAAATGGTTAAAACAGTCTACACCATAAATACAAAACTACTACAAGAAATTTATCATATAGCAAACAATTCAAAATTTATCCATAAATACAATTACATGCAATATATGTGTACGTTAGAGAGTTCATCGTTGATATAAAAGTTCGTCATAAAACATAGATAAAAACGTCATCATCTAATCCAATATGAACAGAAATACTATTAGCAATATATATAAGGGCACATTTAACACCTAAAGTCGGGTTGAGCTAAGGGGATAAAAAAACCCGTATTTCTCACATCCTTATTTATATAAATTGTTTCAATTATTTTCCGACGATGATTACCCATTCAATTAAATAAAAACCATCAAAGTTTTTTTTCTTTATTTTTCATAAAATAATGTATAGATATCAACGTTCATATTTAAATATTTTGAAATTCTTAATTAAACAAAGATTAGAAAAAAAAAGAAGAAGAAGAAAAAGAATGTAATAAATAAAGAAATTCAAAACGAGGTTTGGTTTTCTCTTTCCCCGAAAAAGAATACCTTGTAATTGAAGGTATCTTTTACGTAGTTTCTTCAGCACCAATCAAAGTCTTATCTTCAACCTTTGAAAACCCTAATCTCCATTCCCATAGCTCTTCTTCCTAATTTCCTAACCCACTAGGGATTTTCGCTAATGGGTTCTGAAACCTTGACTCTATCAACGCCTCTACCTCCCACCAAGCCCATCGCTGCACCACCACCAGCCGCCGCACCCACAGCACTTGCTCCAGGGTTTAGGTTCCACCCCACTGACGAAGAGCTCGTTATTTACTACCTTAAGCGCAAGGTCTGTGGAAAATCCTTCCGTTTTAATGCTATTTCCGAGGTCGACATCTACAAGAGCGAGCCCTGGGACCTCGCTGGTAACTCGCTTGCTTCCCTACTCACTTCCTCATCTTCTCTGATTCTTCCAATTTCTGTTCATTTTCTATGTATGTTGGGTTGTTTCTAGGCAGATTGTTGGTCGATTGGTTTCTATGAGCGTTTATTTCCCTCTCTGGCTCTGATTTTTTTGCCTCAACCTGCTCCATCTTAAAATGGCCCTTTTGCTTTATGGTTTCAATTTTTTTAAAGCTTTGTTGGTCAATCGGTGGCTGCAGGTTTCTTTATTGAGTTCCTGTACCACGTTTTCTTAATTTCTAGATTTGTTTTTATGTTATATTTAGGAAAGTCAAGGTTGAAGAGCAGGGACCAAGAGTACTACTTCTTTAGTGTGTTGGACAAGAAATATGGAAATGGGGCTAGGATGAATAGGGCTACAAGCCAAGGATACTGGAAAGCCACTGGTAATGATCGGCCGGTCCGCCATGACTCCAGGAATGTGGGCTTAAAGAAAACGTTAGTGTTTCATAGTGGTAGAGCACCAGATGGTAAGCGGACCAATTGGGTCATGCATGAATATAGGCTTGTAGATGAAGAGCTGGAGAAAGCTGGAGCGGGAACGGGAAGCTCGCAGGTGAGGCCATCATGAAAATTTGCCATGGGCAGTCCATTTTGTGTTCTTTTGGCGGCTGTGCTGTGCTTTAGAAAAAGCAAAGGAATGTACGGATTCTGATACTTGTGAAATATGTTTAGGTGTAGCTTAGAGTTTGAGTGTCAATTTTAAGTGTCACTGTTCTTCCTTTATGCACTTGTTTCAGTAAATATAGTGTTTCAATTTGTATGTGGAGTTTAAACTTCTTACAAAGCTCTCTGTCTCCTCTGTCCTCTCCGCTGGAGAAGGATGCATATGTTTTGTGCAGAGTATTCCACAAAAGTAATATAGGTCCTCCGAATGGACATCGTTATGCACCTTTTATTGAGGAGGAATGGGATGATGCTGGATCAGTTTTGATTCCCGGAGAAGAGATTGCAGACGGTAAAATAGCTAGTCATGACGCACAGTCTGAAAGGAACAGTAATAGTGTGTGTGCTGCTGAGGGTAGTAACGACGGTGCATGCGGCGAAGGGAAGGATGGCATGCAGGTATGCGTTTCTCTGAACTTGGTAAGGAACTCATTTCAGTGTGAAGCACTGAAGTTTGTTTCGAATCATATGAATAAATGAGTTACAGAGTTGAAGCACGTCTTGTTAAATGCTTGTAACCACATAGATTGGTAGTCATGTAATCATATAGGCTGATCGGCAGTAATTTTTTTCCCTTTAAAATGCCTGCATAAAGAAAAATTAGTACGTTTTTTAAAATTATTTTTATTTACATTTAATGGTCATTTCCTTGATCTAACGCATCTAAAAAATTTGATCAAATGTAGGTTTGATTTCTATGATGCAGCAAGCTAACCTGTTCTAAACAGTTAAATATTTTTCAAGCCAAGGATGCTTCTCGCATGCTTAAATTGAAAGATTTATTTTTTATTATATGGGTTTGGTATCTATGCATTATCAGTTTTGACTAACAAAGGTGAATTATAAAGTGTTAACTATTATTGCCTTGGTTATTACTTAACTTCACTGCATCAAATGTGTAGGGGAGGGGGATTAGAAATTACTAGTTTTCAATGAAAAGTGGTTAAAGAGGAAAATGACGGATAGTTCAAACCTGAACAAGTGACTCAGGGAGATTGCCAAAATGTGTTCCTTCTAGCCAGAAAAAGAAATGTGGGATCTTTAATTTTATATTTTTTTTCTCCCTTTTCAAATTTCAAATCATCTAAGACACAAGAAATTTAAGTCTGCCAAATTATTTTGGCATTTTTTTCTTAAGTTCTAGCCAGAAACCCCCAAGAATATTTGTAAGTGTCTCATAACCTCCCCAAAAGTTTCTCATAACTTTAGGTAAGGAAAAACACTGTAAATTTCCTTTACTCTATACCCCAGTAAAGTGGGCTAAGATACGTGACTGAATGCCTTAGCTGTATATCTTTTTGGTTTTAACCTGCCAAGAACAGAAGTCCACAGGAAGAATTCAATCTTCATCGTGATTTTGGAATTCCATACAAGGATAGAATTCTAGCTAGGTCATGGCTTTACAGGCCTTGATCTAACCTGCATGCAAAAAATGCACAAGAAAGGAGCTGAAAGCTTTAGCCCACAAGTGTGTTTCTTTGCGCTCTTCTTAACACAGCAGCATTTCTCATGGAAGGTGCCCCTAGAAGGGTAAAAAGAATTCAACGGGAAGTGGAACTTTGATTCAAAGGGGACTCATCCCTTGTGCTGTCCCCCAAGTCAGTGTATCTTGTTCAGATAGAGGCTGATTCAAGGTAAAAAATTTCTTGGTTGCTTCTTTGCATATAGATTATGAGCTTCATGTTCCTTTAATAGGTCAGGAACCCTTCCTATTAACATAAAAAGCCTTCTTGAATCTGTCGTGGCTGGGCATCCGTTCAACCAGAAGAAGTTCCTTTGACTTCAATTAATTAGTGTTTTCTCTCGGAACTTTTGGCTTGTGGTGGAACAACAGTTAGTTACTATTTCTTTTCTGGCTGCTTCTTGGTAAACACTATATGCTCCTTTCAACAACTATGGCTGTGCTAATTGGAAGATTTTGTTTTTGCTTCTCTTGATTGGGTCTTGCCTTTCCTTCTCCTTTGTAATTTATAGCATCTACACATTGGTTAGTTTCTTATCTTCAACCCAACAAAAGAAGAAAAAAGAAAGAAGAAGAAAGAAAGAAAGAAGGGATAAATATCAAGAGGTGACTCTCTACCTGTATTGGTTTGTCCACATGAGGGCTTGATATCAGCCCAGGAGATTAAGAAAAACCCTCCGTGAATTTCCTCTGTTAGATTCCTTTCTGAACTTGGATGCCAACCTGGGACTCGACTGTTGAAACCATATGGCTGCATGTTGGGCAGGGGAAATGGTGTATGTATCTTTGAGCTAAATGGAGATCACCTTATTCTACACTCCTGCCAAGTTAAAAGGAGTATGAGTCTTTGAAAGATACAGGAATCTGTGGGTGTAGCAATCCAGAGAGAATATACACTATCCTTAATCCTTCCTATCAAGTTTCAGTCAAGAGCGTTCAAGTTCAAGCCTTACTTGCTGAATGATGGAAAATTGAAGTCATTCCACAGCACAAAAGACTTCAGAATGTATGTAACTTGAATATAATTGGCCTCTGTTTTCAAGCTTCTTCTATTTCCTTATCTCTCATGGAAAGGCTTGTGCCATATGGCGTTTGATTCCATTTCCCCAATCTCGTAGGAAGATTCCACGACTATCCCTTGTCATAAAGGGTCATGTTTCTTAAAAAATCTATTAGAAAAAAAGAGGGATTCAAGCACAGGTAAAACTTGAGAAAAGCATACCTATATTTAGTATTCTCATTTATTTGGGAGATAATAGACAAATGAGAATAAAGCCCAAAGGTTTTACTGTTTTCTATTTGAGATACAAATCACGGTATTGTATACTTATACAGATATGATTTAGAATTAAAAAGTGAAATAATAAATTTTGTTACCAATAGTCACGACTTTTTCTAGGGTGCGAACTATATGGTGAACTCTTGGAAGTCGATCATTGACTCATTGTGCGAGAAATAGAACTTTTGGAAGCAAAGTCCTCAATGGCAGACATGCTTTGGGAAAAATTGAATCTCAGCTTTAGTGGATCCAACTATTGTGCTATGTGATGCATCACTTTTTGTTCACTTATCTTAAAAGTGCAATTGGGTTTGTCTGTTCAGTTATTTACGAAACAATTGTCAGGAAATTGTATATGTAGTGTTGGTATTAATTTATGTATTTTATCAACGACTTCATGAGAATCGTTGACATTTCTGAAGTTGCCTTTCATTTTGGTTTCTTGTCCCTAAGAAATTACATTTTTTTTGTTTTTTCCCCAGGATAAAGCTCACTTCATCAATAAAGATCCTGTTATATCGAATGATCCTCCAAGAAGCTCTCACAACTTTTTGTTTGTGTGCAAAAGTGAGAAATTGGAGGATTATACTCCACCGTCCATAATTGCTAATCCTAAACCCTTCCCGCTAATGAAGTATAAACGAAGGCGACAAAGTGACTTAACCTCTGAGCTTTCCAAAGGTTCAGAGAACTCATCCATGTCGAATGAAGAGCCCAGCTTATCCGAAACTGCTATTGCATCGCAGACAGATATAACAACGACGAGTGTGACGACACCAACAACAAAAAATTTTCTTTCAACCTTAGTGGAATATTCACTATTAGAATCTGCAGAACCGAAGGATGCTCCTGCTCCTCCACCTGCATTAGAAACCTCAGATCTTAGTTCATCTGTGCATCCAAGCATCCTGAAATTCATCCAAGATTTGCAACATGAGATCCACAAGACTTCTATGGAGAGAGAGACACTGAAGTTCGAGCTGTTGAGTGCTCGAGCCATGATTAGTATCCTTCAATCCCGGATTGTCGTGTTGAATAAGGAAATTAATGATTTGAAGTCGAACTATGATTAGTATCGTCTTTCAATCTAGGATTGTGATGCTGAATAAGGAGAAGACCGTAACGATAATGAAGAAAAATGTTGACGACAGCCCAATAGCTATGCCCTGTAAATTGTTGCTACCATTTTGCTCTCTTTTGTACTTTTATCGGCGTTCGAATCCGGGCCGTTGTAGTAGCCTAATGTAACTAGTTCAGTTGTCTAAGCAACTAAGCTATCTGTTGTAAGAGTATCAAATTAGTCAAGCTCTTTTAAATGTGTATGAACTTCAGCCCTCTGTTGTGAACCCATGTTAGAACTTCATTTTGTGCTAATGGCTAAAGACTATTGATGTTGTTGTAACTTCAATTTCTCAGCTGCCGGCATTTCATGAAATAAGGTTGTCATAACTATTAATGTAATCCCCATTTCCAATGCATTAAGCTTCTGTTTTCAACCACACCACTTCCCCCCCACCTCTTTTACCCTTCAAATTTACTTCTTATTCCATGTTAGTTATATTAATCCTCAATGGAAGAAGAAACTTACATTTTCTTAAGCTGTAAGCAAAAGAGTCCTCCAGTTTCCATTCCTTTGTATTGCACTTTGTTAAAGGACCTTGAAAATATCACAAGTGAACGTATTCTATAAGGTATCATGATTGGTTGTCATCTTCATATCATAAGTATTTTGTTAATACTCTCAAAGTATCATTGTAGTTGAAATTGAATGAATTTCTTAAATTGTAATTAATACAGTTATGTAAAATTATCTAATTTTAAAATTCTTATATATATTACTTGGGGAATATGGTCAAAGTTAGCCTGAGGGGGTCTGACTCACACATTTGTACTTTTATGGTATTAAGAACAGATACTTTTTTATAAAAAAATTCAAAAGTGAAATAAAATATTCTATCTATTTTTTTTGGATATGTTAGAAATTTTATATTAAATTTCTTGTAAGTTCATATTAAAAAACCAATAAAAAGAAAAGTAAAGTGAGGAGGTTTAAAGTTGATTCTTATTAGATACCTTTCCTTTTGTTTAGAATTTTCTTTTCTTATCAGTGTTTGGTAAAGTTAGTAAAGTTGATTCAAGAACACGTCAACAATAAATTCTTTTGTCAATAGTTAGATTCGTTAATATTGGAATAAAAGGTTATTCATACTACTCTCGTTCATCACTCGCTTGTAAAAGAAACACTATTTAAAATTTATTTAGACTTTATAAAATAAATAAACAGTTTAAAAACGTGTCAAATAATTAATAAAAATAGTAGATACTACATTAAGATATTTTTTCTATTAATCGTTGTAGTATGGTATATAACAACATTTAGTACTAAAATTTTGGCCATATCATCAAATGATATATTAATTTATCTTGTGTATTGCATATCATTTTTAATTAAAAATGAAATACCATACCTTTTCGTTGATTAAAGAGAAAATTAATATATCATTTAAGGAGGAATTGGAAGAAAATGAAAAGATATTTTTGGTGGCATGGTTTGATCTAATTATAATGAAAAAAATCTGTTACTGACACGTAGGCGCTGTGACGGTGTTATTTGTGGACACATGTGACAGTAGCATTCCTCTTGTTGTGGGAAGTCGACTTTTTCCGGGACGTTTCTGAATAAAAATGGTTCAATTTCCAGCTCGGTTTAGGAGATTATTTAATATTTTCCTTTTTTTCCCTTCCGAAGAAACCGTAACCCTAACTCTTCAACTTCCTTTAATTTCTTCTCCCCAAATTCAATTCTGATCTCAAATCTGAATTCTTTTCTTTCTTTCTTTCTTTCTTTTTTTTTTTCTTCAGTTTCATTTCAAAAACCCTAAATTCTAATCATTTTCTTGATTGATGGGTCGAGATTCTGCTACTTCCTTAGCACCTGGCTTCCGATTTCACCCAACAGATGAAGAACTCGTTAGTTACTACTTGAAGCGCAAAGTCTCCGGAAAACCCTTTCGTTTTGATCCTATTTCTGTCATTGACATCTACAAATCGGAACCCTGGGATCTTCCTGGTCAACCCCTTTTTCTTCTTCTTCTGTTTTTTTTGGGGGGGATTTTTGTTTGATTTTGGGTCTTTTTTTTGTTTTTATTTTTACCCTTCGGAATTGAAGTTGTATTGTGGGATTTGTCAGGGAAGTCGAAGCTGAAGAGTAGAGATTTGGAGTGGTACTTCTTCAGTGCTTTGGATAAGAAATATGGGAATAGTTCGAGGACCAATAGGGCTACGGAGAAAGGGTATTGGAAGACGACGGGGAAGGACCGGCCGGTCCGTCATAGCGCGAGGACTGTTGGAATGAAGAAGACCCTTGTGTATCATATTGGCCGGGCTCCTCGTGGTGCACGAACCAATTGGGTGATGCATGAATATAAACTCACAGACGAGGAGATGGGAAAAATTGCAATTGTGCAGGTTAGAATAGGGCGGAATGATTCTCTCTCTATTTCTCTCTCTTTTGTCTCTTCGATTTTTGATTTATGTTCTTTTTATTGGAAAATGTTGTAATTGTCTTGGGATCTGTTGGTTTCTTTGTTGGGTTGGAAGGATGCGTTTGTGCTGTGTAGGATATTCCAGAAAAGTGGTACTGGGCCAAAAAATGGAGAGCAGTATGGTGCCCCTTTTATTGAGGAGGAATGGGAAGAAAATGAAGAACTGGCGGTGGTACCTGGTGACGATCAAGCTGCTGATGAATTGCTAGGCGTTGGAGGTGTTTGTATTGAAGGCGATGACTTCAGCGAGGTATGTACTTTACCATGCCACAACTTATAAGTAACTCACCACTTTATGCGAAATGGTTGTGTACTATATCTGCGCTTTATATAATGTTTAGTTTAGTGTCTCCAAAATATGATATAGAACATGTTGGAAGAGATTATGGGCAGATCCGCATGAGAGCCGCTGAAGATTTGAAAGAAATCTTAACGTTTGAACGTGTATAATGAATTGTTAAGCAGTTGCCTGAGGTAATTAGGGACATATGCTCGAGTGTTGAGTGAATAGTAAGTGGTTGAGCTAGAATTGTGATACATGATGAAATGATTGGAAAAGACCAAGGAGGGTTTGTAAAATTATTTAGTAAATTCACCAAGAGGGGGAAATACCCCATAACCGTAGAGGATTTGGGGATAAGTTTCCAGAATCTCAAGGGCTTTAAGCAAAACACCCTTCTGACTTAAGACGATTCTACCTGAAAGCTGAAACCTAGAGGCCAGAGTTAATGCATTTAAGAGTTGTTAATAGTTGAATTTTGGTTTTGGAGTGAATTAAATGAGCAACTGGCTCATTGATTAAAGTTGTGATGTGATGGGTTTAATTTTCAAATTAGGTGCTTGTTGGTGTCGCAGAGTTAGCTATCAGGTAGAAAAATGTAGTGAGAAACTAGACCTTTGTGAAACTAAGGAGTGGGCAATATAGATTAGGGGAAAAACGAGACACAAAGAATATGGGACAGTGGGTTTTTTCAACTGACTGAGATGTATCTAAACAATTTTTCAGATGCATGCTAAATTGAGATGGACCATGGCTGTATTAAAGTGTCAGCTGCTCTTTTGGAAGTTACTAGAATGGAAACATTTTAATTGATTAGTATGTCAAGCGGTATATTTTCTTATTTAGGAAGAATGATAAATATTTCAGTTCACTGTTTGACATCCTTTTTGTTAAGGTATGTTGTACTTGTTCAAGTCTACATATTCGTTAAAAATGGGATATGAAAGTATGGTATGGATCCCAATGCTCAGTGTTCCTTCGTCCTTAAGATCTAGTGTATTTGTCCATGATTTATGTTTTTGAAATTCGATGGGTTGTGACTGTTTCCTGTTTGATAAATTACTTTTTAATTAGTTGGGAAATATCAATATCTTGTTAAATTCTTTTCCCCCAGAATGTTGAAGAAGGTATTCTGTCTGAAAGTGCTCCACCACCACCATTTAACTACTATTATGGTGAGACCAGCAACTCTATTGAGCAATCTGACAATTACATTGAAGATGATCAAAAGCCTGCAGTAGGCATATGTGAGACATCAGAGCTTCCTGACGGACAGAAGTTCTTTGTTTTACCAGACGAGTGTGGTTTACATGACAGATTGGTCAAACATGAGTACCTTGCTGAGTCGAGCAATGATGCTGGTGCTAATGCTGCTGATGAAGTTAATGCTGGTGACATGGATGGTCGTTATGTATTGAATGAGGCATTCTATAGTACTTCTGATAATCTTTCTTTTAGTGATGAACTACTTTTGGAACCCAATGAGCTCTCAAACCCTACTGAAAGTGATCCTGCTGATTTTGATGTGCTTGAAGAGTATCTTACCTTCTTCGATGCAGATGGTGATAATGTAGATATGTCCTTTGATCCTTCTGAAATTCTTGGAAGTGGGAGTCCCATTCCTGATCAAACAGAGGTTAACATTTGCTTCTTTTCACAACTTACTTATGAGTATGTGGAATTTGCTTCTCTCTAACAATCATATTTCCTTAGGCTGTTGGTGGTGCCACCGAACATGCATCTGCCAGCAAACAAACTGCAGATTTGCGTCATGACAATGGGGCCTCCTCATCCTCTATGCAAAGACCCGAGGATCCAAAATCAGAATCAGGTGAGTCGAAACAGTTGTTATTCTTTCCATGTCATTTTGATTTTTGCAAGGTTGTTGATTCACTCTTTCTTACCATATTTGTTTTTTTGATACTAGATATCAAGTATCCATTCCTCAAACATACAAGTCATATGCTCGGCAGCATTCCTGCTCCATTTGCTTCACAATTTACTTCCAAAGATGCTGCTATCCATCTTAATTCAGCTCCACAAGCTTCGAGTTCCGTTCGTGTCACTGCAGGCATGCTCGTCATAAGAAATATAGCACTAAATGGATACGAGGTGAACAACATGTACGGCAAGAATTCAGATCTTAACATAATCTATTTGTACGGGATCGTCGAAGGCAACATCGATTCCTCCCAGTTGTTGCCAAATGCTGCTGGTGTAAATTCCAGCAAGTCGGAACCGCTGATATCTCGCTACTTCTTGTACTTCTTCATCTTGTTTTGGGTTCTAATCCTATCAGCGAGTTTCAAAGTTGCAAGGTGCATCCATTCCAGGTGACTTTGTTGAAAAATTTGTAGTAGTATTAGAGGTAGTTTAGAAACTTTCTATGCTGCCATATACAACACGTTGGTTGCAGTTCTATCTCTGCACTGCAGTTTCTATTCAAATACATCAAATAGATTCTAGACTAACTGCCAACGAATTGGTGGCTTACCTTTAAATAACTGTTTCTTCTTTTGTATTTTAATTTTACAACTTTTTAGAGTTTATATAATTGCAGGGCTTTCCTGTATTTAACCAAATTTATGAGAGTAAAGGTTGGAAACCTTCTCATTCCTGATTCCATCATGTTTACGTTTATATATGTAATTCACTGGATGAACCATCGTAATTCTGAATAAGCAAAATTTGCCTACAAAATCTAACTTAAGCTGAACGTCAAAGTGTTAACTCTCTGGTTCGATTTCTTTGACATTAGAAAATGTCATGTTTGGTTCTTCATTTTCTTCCAATGATCAATAATTTTTATTTAATATATTAACTAAGAATTTCAATCTTTGCAGTGATATAAAGTGAGAAAATCCACACACGTACACGAGTAAGAGAATGAACCATAGACTTGTGACCACACTTTTTTGTTTCTCTGCTTAGACTATTGTATTTTCTAAAATTGTCGTGTTACGTACATTTTAATACTAAATCAACGTATTAGGTAATGAAAATGTATATATTTTAGCATATCATTTTTCTTTTAAGACAACTTTCATTACGTTATTTATTTCTAAAATTGAGTTCAAAAGTGGACTTCAATAAAATATAGACTGAAATCGTCAACGTTACTACTACGGAATTTACAATTAATATATATGTATATATGAGAACTAAATAATTATAATAGTTCATTTTATAATACCTCTAAACACCGAAGATCCATCGAATAATCGATCGGAATGGACACAATTTATATCACGATAATAAACTACATACTCTGTTTTAAATAACCTAAATTGAAATATTGTATATTTGATTTGTATGGTCCATGAAGATGATTAGCTTTTTATTCAAAGAATAAAGTATCAACCGAACTTAAACCAATATTTTATTGTTGATTCATATCAGGAAATTTCAGATAAACAAAGTTATTCCTATTAATAATTTTACTATCATTGCCCGCAACTTACATGCAATATTCACATATAATATGTGGATTAATTCAAAGAGGAAGGTAACATAAAGCAGCTCAAATATAAAGTTATATGAGGCTCAAAGGCATGTGATTGATGAGCCTTACATTTCTCCAGGAAGCATTGTGTCTCCTGGTAGATCACATACAGCAATACCCTGATACAATATGGAAGAAATAGTCCGTTGTTAATGGATCAATAAGAGAAAGATGTGAAGTTGCATTAGAGGGGGAAAGAAAGAGGAGCTAAATCTGACCTCTCCTGTGAGGTGAGCCACACATCTCTTCTCAGCTAGCAACTCAGCTTCAGTCTGTGAAACAGAATAGTGCCAAACAAATGGAATTAGGCGGTTCGACAATAGCCAAAATCCGGAAGAGATGAAAAACAAAACCAGCTTTGTTGTGTTGTGTAAATTCATTTGATAAGAAACCGAAAAAGGTGGATGCATCATAGTATTTGTATAAGAGGAAAAGAAAAGGGTGAGAAAATTTTATCACTGAGTGTAGTACGTTTGAGTTCTTCTTTGCTAACTAAGAGTTTTTGAGTTGGTTGAGAATTTAATACGTTACCGGAAAGTGAAATTTTGTAGATCTAATGTTTACTGAACTAGAAAGAAAAACATAGCAGACCTTGGCAATTCGCTTGCGGAGATAGTCATCAAATATAACATCGTTCACAAGTTCATAGTCACCATCTCCCTGCGAAAGCCACATATTACTGATTACAAACACTAAGATAGTAAAGTAGGAGCTGAAAGTTGGGAACAAAATTACCTTTGATCTGCATGGCATGCTGAAAACAATATCGTTTGCTATGCCATAAGGATTTCCAGTGGTATATACCTACAAATCGGTCAGTATTATGAGTTTGAGGTTAATGCATAGTAGATTTACTTCACCTAAAAGCTTAAACTTATTAACATTATTTAAACTCGTGGTGTTTTGCTATCTACTTTTAGTAAATGTTTTCAAAATCCAAACTGAAATAAATAGACTTCAAATTTTGGTTTTGGTCTTAGAATTGTGCTGCCTAAGAAATAAAAAAATTACCTAAAATAAAGATGAAAAATAAGTAATTGTCAGAAAACAAGCACAATTTTAGAAAATCAAATGGTTATCAAACAAGTCTTTTGCTACTCCTCGTTCTCACTTGTTTTCTCCAGCCAACACTCTCCTCTCCAAACAAGTATGCTGAATTAGATCCTATCAGCTTATAAAACAATGTAATAATGCACCATTAATGTACAAGTATCAAGGGATGCTACTTAAGATATATCCTTACCCCAGATGAAAACCAATCGCCTTCAGGAGTTGGAGTAATTAAAGACCTTATGGCATCAACAATTGATACAGCAGTTGAAGCAGCTGAAGATCTTCCCCATTTCTCAATCAGCACACCACCCCTCTGAAAATCGAGACAACAACTCGACCCGTTATTAAACATATCAATCAAGAGACTATCTGATTCATTGAGCAGTGAACACTGTGTCTTATAACACCTTTGCTAATCATGTTACCTTCTGTACTTTCTCAGTGAATTCCTCTTCCAACCACCTGTGGTCCTTGATAACCTCTTTAACGGGTAAGCCGTTAATTTTTGCATTTAAGAAGTCTGGAACCTGGAGTGAAGACGGCAAAATAAGCATACAACTGGGGGGATTCAAAGAAGCCAACTAAGCTTCTAGAGCACGACCTAACCTGAGTTGTTGAATGGTTGCCCCAAATGGTCATGTTTGACACTTGATCATAGAAGACGCCCGCTTTCAGAGCCAGCTGAACACGTCATGAAAGTACGCAAGTTTTATCTATTCCAAAACGTATTACGTGTGAGGAAAGCAAGTAGCATCAAGCGCGTTAGCGGTATAGTACCTGACATTTTGCTCGATTCTCATCTAGTCGAGTTAAAGCGTGGAAGTTCTTTGCAGGAATTTTCGGAGCATTTTTCAAACAGATTAATGCACTGTATGGATTGAAAAGGAAGAGAGAAGTTATATGTTGCACAGACTTAAAGAAACTCGTGCTGAATAAAACATGAACTCACTTGGTATTGCAGGGATTGCCCACAATTATGACTTTGACATTTGGGGATGCAACAGCATTTAGAGCTTTGCCCTTTATTAATTGTTAAATGATAACATCAAAAGTTAAATGTAACAAATTGCCTATATTTATTGGAGTAGCAGAAAAAATGGATCTCAAAAAAAAAAATTGATAAACGTACTTGTTCAGCAAATATCTGCCCATTTATATCTAATAAAGCGGCACGCTCCATTCCCGGTCCTCGAGGCTTTGCTCCGATCAAAAGAGCCCATTCTGCATCTTGGAATACTTCATAAGGATCAATGCTTATCACCACCTCTCTCAAAAGAGGGAAAAGGGAGTCCTCCAATTCCATGGCAACACCTGCATATATGGGGATGTCAATAGCAGGTTATTTGTAGGATAGCTGAAAGATTTCAGTTCAATCTCAAAGTTTGGTGGTTCAAAACATTATAGACTTGCAAGTTCTTATGTTAAACTGTTCTCAAGACATCATAAGAAAAAAAGGCTGATACAGGCTAAACTTCATAGAGGAATCAAAAGAAACTTTTGTTTCATGCATTTTATCTTCATTGCTCAAGAGTTCTGAAAATGAGAGACTAGAAATACCATGCAATCAAATGATCTTCAAAGCAATATTGAGTTTCTTTTTAAGTGTGCCAAACTTGCCTTCAAGTGCTTGGAATGACCTTTCTGACCCCAATAGCTTCAATGCAATAGGTTGATCAGGACCAAAAACTTCACCAGATGCAAGCTAGTGAAACAAGCAGAATAAGATTTTATCTAAACCATCAGGACAGAATGAGAAAAAAGTTTGAGTTTTCTACTAAGATTTAAGCCAACGCACCAGAACAGTTCAACTTTACAGAATGTATAACATATACAAGAAATACAACAAAGGAAACTAGATACTCATTCCATTTCTCTTTTATTGTGTGAATGAATTTTTGGTTCAATTGTTAGTGTACTGGCTAGGGAATGAATGCTTACCTTGAAGAGAAGATGATTGGATATCATTCCAGCAGCACCAGAGACTGAAATATTGATCAGTTTCTTCCATGATGTTGTCTCTTCCTCCTGTGATGAGTACAAAATATGTCAGGGCCAAAGAAAAGTTTTGTCCAAACTGACAAATCCAGCTGCAAAAGAATTGTGATTAAATGATAATACACATGAATGAAATATATTTCTTCAAGGTTGATATATGATCTCAATTGTATGAAAAAATTAGGTGTAATCTCTATCTTTATCTCTAATGAGAAAAAATCATTTGAAAATCAACCAAATATGAAAGAAAGAAAGAAAAGTTTAATCACTCCAAAAATCATGGGTGTAACTTTTGCTGGGGTACCAAAGGTAGAGGGATATATAAAAATTCAGCTCTAAGAATCAATTTTTGTTAAGACTGTGGGGTTTCTTCATCTTTTCGACACGAGATGCCAAAAACCATACTTCAACCAATTAGCTATTTCCTGTTATTAAAATTCCAGAGGAAGTTAAAGCAGGGTAAAATTTATAAGGAGCATATCTTAGAATTAGAAAGTAGAACTTATGTACCTTAAAATCTCACATAACCCCAATAAATACATTAAAATTTAAACTTAATGAACAATGGTTAGAAAATGTTGAGGAATTGTTTTTCTAATTTAAAAGTAAAAAAGGTTACTGCATGGACATTTAAATCTAAAACTTAGGGAACAAAATGAACCTATTTTAAAAACTTGGAGACAAAAAAGGGATGTTTCGAAAACTCCCGTACTAAACGCACATATTGTCATTTTCCCAGAAACACATTACTTTCGAAACAACTATTCATGAATTCAAACAATCACGACACAACTTTACACATTTGTATTTTTATAATGAGCATTAACTTAATGGCAGTGCCAGTAGTTGGATAATTAGATCATATCTCAAAATGAACAAACAAAAGGAATCAAACACTAAAAGTAATGAGAGATTAAATAAAAGAATCATACACTACAACTGGTTATTGAGAGAAGTCCAAAAACAAATTTTCAATACAACAAAGAAATCCCCCATGAGAATTGAAGAACTTACAGCTTTTAAATCATAGGTGAGGCAAAAAACACCATAACACTCGCTTTTACTCTTAGGGTCCTCTGTTTTAGCCGCAACTGGAGCTGCTTCAACTTGACTGAAAAAGAAATTGAACAGAGTAAGAAATTCGTCTATAACTTCTCAATTTTTTTTTTTTTTTAAAAAGAATCAGAACTTACTAAAAAAGACTTGGAACTTACTTGATAGAGCAAGTGACTCGGGAAGTTCGGGAGCGATGAAACGGGCGGAAAGAGCAGCGACGGTGGTCAGCGAAGAAACGATTGGAGTGAAAAAGAGAGTTGGAGGAGAAGTTGAGTTCAGTTTTTAAAGAGGAGGACAACTCTGCTACGGCCATTGCAGCAGAGGGAGAACAGAAATGGAGAAATCGCGAATTTAAAGAAGGGAAAGGAGATGTTATTGAGAGGGATTGAATGAAGGAAGAAGAGAGAAGAAGAAGAATAAGAAGAAGAAGAAGAAGAAAAAGAAGAAGAAGAAGGAGTAAAGGTTTCTGGCTATGGAGGTGGGGAGAGAGCGGGAGAGATGAGATAGAGATTGAGCAGAAAAATGGAGAAAGAAAGAAAGATAAAAAAGAAAAACTTAAGGGATTATTTGAAATGATTTTCTAAGGCTTTGGGAGTGACACGTGTCGAATCGGTGATTGGGAATTCCTTTTAACTGTTTTTTAGCTTAACAGACGTTGCTGTCTTCATGAAGGAATTTATCCGCTTTCTTCTCTCTATACCCATAACACTCTTTAGTTAAATTATATCGAAATTTTGCACTATTTTACTATATTTAAAAGTATTTTTAGTCGAGTTTTTTATATCTTCATATTCATATAATATTACGAAGAATACATATTGTAGTGACTTGAGTAGTAATTTATTTATTTGAAGACGTGTTTGTATTATCTAAGAATGATATGAAGTGTAGTAGTAGTACAAGTGATATAGATTAGTTGCTTTCTTTTTAATTATTGTAAAATACAGAATGGTTAAAATATAATAAAATTTATAACATTTTTAAAAATAATAAAATAAATTAAAATATTTACCATCTAGAATTTGTTATAAGTTGTAAATATTCGGTAAGGTCTACTACTTTAAAAAAAAAATCATAAAATTTTCTACTTTATATGATTGAGGTTAATAGACTTCTATCAATATGTATTAAATATTTTGGTTCATTATACTATACTTTGAATATGTTATTTTTAAAAAGTTATTATAGATTAAAAAATATTATTAAAATTATTTGAAAAAATATAGTAAAAAAAAAAACTTAAATAAGTTATAGAGAGTTTAATGTATTTTGCTATATTTTGTAAATAATTTCAATATTGGACTGTTTTTAAAAATATTTTTTTCCTTTCCTATTTTAGTGACAAATGTTTATTTAAACAATGGTTAATGGAAGCATAATATACTAATTAAGATATCAAATTAGGAAATTTATTTTAAAGGATAAAACTTTCAAAAGTATTTATTAGCAAAATATCAAAATATGATACAGATAAATACATACATAAACATTTAAAAACAATCCATCAAAATTATCATATGAACTAAATTTGAATTCGAACTAAAAACAAAATATTTTTTAAAAAATATAATTGGATTCTGAATTATGGTGGAAGAGTTTTGAACTAACCAAAACAATTTAGTTAGTCTTTATATAATGATATTTAAAAATAATAATTACCACAATACATACACTTCTTTTAATCTTTGATTTGTGTCTAGAAATTAAAGTGCAATGTAGCATAACAAAGTCATATAATGCAAACAAAAGCTGAATTCCAATGAAAAGGTCCCAATCATTTCCTATGGCTATCATTTGATTTTTCAAAAGTGATTTTGATTTTATTTGATCCATCAAAGTATAATGTGAGTAATGTCCAAATAAATATCAATTTACAAGATAAAATATGAGTGTCACCCTCAAATTCAAGGCCCATCTTTTATATACATATATATATATACATATTCTCAATTCACATTATTCTCTATTTTCTCACCCATCCTAATTTGTTAATTCAAGTCTTTTTTCTTGATCTTCTTTATCATCATGAGGTAAATTTTATGACTTAGAATTATTTAAGTAATTCTATGATTCGAGTATATTTTCATAAACAAGTTATACATAACATAGAAAAATATTTGTAGTAGGCAATCATTAAAGATAAAATGTTTTAGAATACATTATTATAGTTTTGAAGATTTTTTTTATATATATAAAACAAACTACTTACATTCTATTTACAAAATTTCATTACATTTTATTTTTATATGAAAAATAAATATTTTGTTCATTTTATATTTTTTTACGAACAATATTGGAGTGATGAATACTTTATAACTTTTTTTCCTTCTAATCGCATTAATTATCGCTTACATATATGTACATATTATAAAATAGAATTTCAATAATTACCCTATACAAAACATTGACCTTAGATTTGGACTAAAAGTTCAATTTTATTAGCGTATTTATATCATCCTAAAGTTGATAGGTGATTTATTTAATTAGGATATTTAAATAAACAAATATAAAACAAAATTATCGAAATTGAAATGGACTCAAAATAATTAAAAAAAACATGTATTTCAAATCTCGTTGTGTAGACAAATAGATTGTTGACAGTAAGTTTTATAGTTGAACAAAAATAATTAGGAAAAATGTAAGGAATAGACGAGGAGAACACTAACCGATTTATTTACTGTTTTTTTTAATTATTATTTCAGTTATATATATATATAGACACACACATAAAGTATAAAGTGAAGAACTTGCATGTAACATCCAAAGTTTAGAATGGAAACATAAATGAACAGATATCACACTTGAATGAGAGAAATTCTAAGGATGTAAAAGTAAAAGCTAAGAAATACTTAAAAGAATTAAAAGTAATTATTTATACCAACAATGTGCACTTTTCTTTTTAGTGACTCGATCATAGAAACTTCAATATTAAATGTGCTTAGCTTAGAGCAATTCTATGTTGGGTGAACTCATGAAAAGATTCATCGAAGGAGGTAGGAGAATGTCGAACATACCATTGAAGTTATATACCATATATATTTTTGTCATTGCTACTATTCATTTCAACTTAAAAGATATACTCCGCATCTTTTACCACATCATCCACTCACACATAACTAACTTTTAAAAAAAATAAAAGTAGCACATTGTTTGTCACGTGAAATTACATAAATAATCTTATGAATAATGTCACTATATTTCTTTTTTTTATTTTCATACCTCCCTAATCATCTATTATTTTAATAAATATCTTTTTCAATAACTTTTTAAAAAATTTACGTAAAACAAAATTTATAACATTAGAGTCAATGTCACCTATATTTTTTAAATTACAATACAAAAAAATAGATGTTATGAGCTGTTTTTTTTTTAATTGTCATCTATGTAAGTTCTTTTAAAAAATGATTAAAATTTAGAAAAAATTTCAAATATAGAAAATTTTACAAAATATTTACAACCTTTACCAAATTCTATCAATGATATACTAAGATTATCAATAATAGAATCCTAAATTTAGTTAGAAGATTATGAATAATAGAATCCTAAATTTTGTTATAACTTGTAAATATTTGTATTTATTTGGATGTTTTAAAAAAGGTCCTACTAAAAGTTTAATTAAGAATTAAATGGCTATAACAATATTACTACCTAACCTAACCTTATTTTAATTATTTTGCCGGCCAAATTATAATACAAATTAGTTAAAGAAAAGAAATCTTAAGTAAAGACTAATGACGAAGAAAACATCGGTTATGTCGCCTAAGCCAAACGCCAAATTGAGCATAAAAAAATATAATAATAATAATAATATAACTTTAATTCCACGAAAATTTCAGTATTTTAGATTCACGAATTTATTCTCCCGCCGGTTTCTGATCTCTCTCCTCACTAACGAACTCCTTCTTCACTCATCCAAGGCTTCAACATGTCCGACGAAGAATTCGTGGAATTTCAGCCACAGAGTTCTCCTGGCGGCTACAATGTGAATACAGCGGTTTATCATTCTCTACTTCACCTTGATGAAGCTCCTGTAATCTCCACCAGGTCAGATCTCGACACAGCTACTTACGTCTTATCGCAGTTTCCCACGGCCGAATCGCGAGTTGCTCTCATTGACTCAGTCACGAGCTTGCGAGTTACTTATGGACAACTCAGTGTCTCGATTCGCTCCCTCGCTTGTGGACTTTATCACGCACTGGGAGTTCGAAAAGGCGATGTGGTGTTTGTTTTATCGGCGAATTGTGTTCTGTATCCGGTGATCTGTTTGGCTGTGTTGTCGATTGGTGCGGTGATAACGACAGCCAATCCGATGAATACTGAGTCGGAAATCGGAAAGCAAGTGCGTGATTCTGGTGCGAAACTAGCTGTTTCGGCACCGGAGGAGCTTCAGAAATTGAGTCCAACTGGAATTCCGACGATTCTAACTACTCGGTCTTCCTATGGCGATGCTTTATCAGTGGAAGAGTTGATCGAATCTTGTAGCGAATCGTCTTCTGAGCCATTGCCAAAAGCAGAAGTAACTCCGTCGGATACGGCGGCGATCTTGTACTCGTCAGGAACAACAGGGACGAGTAAAGGCGTAGTTCTAACTCATTCAAATCTCATATCTGTAATCGAAATTCTGACCTGGTGCGTCGACTCGACTTCCTCTCAACACGACGTGTTTTTATGCTTCATTCCGATGTTTCACATCTACGGCCTCGTCTTCTTCGGGCTCGGACTGTTCCGCAGAGGAATCACCACAGTTTTGATGCCGAGATTCAACTTCCAGTCCATGATCGACGCAATTGAAAAGTACAAAATCAATAACATACCGGCAGTACCTCCAGTGATCCTAGGACTAGTGAAATCGGACGGTGGTTCGGACTTCTCATCACTAAGACGAGTCGGATCTGGAGCTGCACCACTTGGAAAAGACGTAGAAGAAGCTTTCCGAGAGAAATTTCCATGGGTGGAGCTTCGTCCAGGATATGGATTAACAGAGAGTACCGGTGCAGCGACATGGATGATCACAGACAAGGACGCTAAAGCTCATCCAGGTAGTATACAATTCAAATTAATTATCAATCCTTAATTAATCCTCTTTCGACATTTAATTCATTTATAGATTTGAAAATTATTAGCACCATGCAGATAGATCAAACAAAAACAACTAAATTGTGGTGTTATCTGATCTGCTAACAAGGTTCATGTGGAATGTTAATGCCGAGTTTTTATGGAAAGATTGTGGACGTTGAAACCGGAGAAGGACTACCACCGATGAAGAAAGGGGAGTTGTGGTTGAAGAGTCCGACGATTATGAAAGAATATCTTGGAAACAGAGAAGCAACAGAAGCCACCATTGATGAAGAAGGATGGTTGAAAACTGGAGATCTCGGATACATAGATGAAGATGGCTTCCTTTACATTGTTGATCGAATCAAAGAACTCATCAAACACAATGGATATCAGGTAACAAACAAAACACATCAATCAATATTGAATTAGCTATAAAATTATTTGTATTACAGTCTGATTAAAGGGAAGAACAACTTCAGGTTGCTCCAGCAGAACTTGAGACCATCCTTTTGAGCCATACGGAAATTTTAGATGCTGCCGTTATTCCGTAAGTTTATTTAATGCATGTGTTAGAGGATTATATTAACTTTTAAGTGCAAAAGAATCAAACCCCACAATTATTTATGTATTTATGTGAAATTCTTTTGATAAACCTATGGATGGAAGATTGAGGTTTGGAGTGTGTTTGCAGAATAGAGGATGAAGCGGCGGGGCAGATTCCGGTGGCTTGTGTGGTGAAAGCGCCCAGTTGTGAACTCAGTGAACAACAAGTCATTCAATTTGTGGCTTCTCAGGTACTTTTCTCTTTCCCACCCATCTACTCATTTTTCTTGGGCCCAACTTCCATCTATATGGGCCTACCCCAAGCCCAGGAAACCGTCCAACTAATATTGGACAGGACGGGTAACATAGCTTAACCTAATATTGGAGGATGTTAAAAAAAAAAAAAACAGTTGAAAACCGAACCGAATTGCAATGTATGATTCGGTTCGATTTAAGAAATTAAACCGATTCTAAAACCAAACCGGATTGTTTTATTTAAAAAATTGTATATATAAAAAACATAACTAAAAGGGCAGAAACTTTTATCCCGGTGGCATTCCGGTGCCACTAAGGCATGACATCCTAACTAAAGTCAAAACCATATTTATGCACTTTGATTTCAATTCTACTACGTATGTATAAGCGGTTCGGTTTCGATCCAATATTCGGTGCGGTTTTAGATGAGATGTTTTTACATTTTGTGGTTCGGTGCAGTTTCAGTTTTAAACCGAACCGAACCGAATAGCGAATACCTGTAGTAATATGAATTTAATATTATAGTAAAACTTCTTACGAAAAGAAAAAAGTAAACATAAAGTTTTTTTTTTTTACATTTTACAATTTGTAACGATTTAGTTACTTAAAATTATGAAAAGTACAAACTTAAAAAATGAAGGACTCTTTTCAAGGAAAAAAGAAAAGAGTAGAAGAGTGAAGGACTAAATTTACTTCATTTCAGTGCTGAAAGTAGAAGGAAAAGAATTTCTAACGCATCGTTTGTTTCTTAAAAATTAAGTTTGTTTTTTTATATAAGTACAATAATTTTTATATTTAAATACAACCGTTGAATTTAGCTAATTTTTTTAAAAAAATATAAATTTTATTTTATTTTAGTTTTCAAATTTCAGTTTTATTTTTTAACCATAACAAACTAAGAAATTTGGAAATAGTATTGGTAAACTTAATATTTCAAAAACTAAAACTAAAAACCAACAAATTATCATGTAATACACAATAAGGTCTCTTGGCAGGTGGCACCTTACAAGAAGGTAAGAGGAGTAAGATTCATTAGTGCAATTCCAAGGTCTCTTGCTGGCAAAATCTTGAGGAAGGATCTTGTCTCACAGTTCAAACAACTACAACTTTTGTCCAAGCTCTAAAACAAATTATTATTATTATAAATGAGATTACATATATATATATGGTATGGTATGGTATATGATGGGCAATAATTTTGAATTGAATCATCTCTCTACCTCCTCAAAGAGAGAGACAACCAAGTGTGGAGCTGTAAATTGATTTGTCTTTGGCTCAGAAACGTAATTTTCAAATGATTGGAAGTATTTTCTTGGACCATTTGATAATGTTAGTACAATTTTAAACGTGATGAATTGTGATTAATTAGACTATTAATGAAGTGGGTAAATTAAAACGAGTACTAAAGTCAGTAAGCACTTTAGTAGATCGATATGATATATATATATAGAAAAAAGGAAGACAAATTAAAGTGTGCAAAAAAGAAAGGAAGTGCCATATGTCATTCTAAGCTTAGATTTGAAGAAAGATGAAGACAAATGTAAATTTCCACTAAGTTAAAGGAAGGGTAGGTAGGTGACTTAGTGGTTTTATGGTCCATTAATTGTGCCTTTGGAAAGCTCCATCCCTTTTGTCTCAAACATTCAACTTTCCCAAGCTTATATATTGTGGAATTGAAATCAATTTAGATGGTTGATCCAAAACTAGCTACTCAATAACTCACCTGATTAAACAAGTACACGAATACAAATTGTTATTAATTATATTGGAACGTCTTGAACTCGTATCGGTGTCATTTTATTTTTAAAAATATCTCTCTAATGATATATCATTCTCTTTCTACATTGAGACACTTTTAACATATTTGAAAATACAGAAAAAAAAGTTTGATAGTAAAAAAAAGTCTATTTATAAGTGTATATATTAACGTTGTCTATGCAATATAAAAGGAATGATAATAATGCTCTCTAGAAGGTTCAATGTTGTTGTGTCCATTATCTATTGATCATCATATATAAGATAATATTTTTCTAAATTTTAATTCTTTAAGTCCAAAAAAATTATAAAACTTATGCAATGATGATTAGTTAAAGAATGAAGCACAAGAACCATGTTTAAATTAATAAAATTAAACTTATTAACCATGGTTAAATTAGGTCACAAGTCTTAATTAACTATAGTTATATTAGTCTATCTAATATATAATAGAGATGAATTTTTTTCAAAATTGAATTTATATTTGCTACAATTTACAAAATATAGCAAAATATTATGTTATGATAGACACAAATTACAAGCTTCTATAAAGAAATTAAATATTCGAAGTCTCATCTTCCTTCAAGATATGATATTAAATGGACAACAAAAATCTAGATGTTAGAAGTTCAACCGTCGTGTGATCACTTACCGTTATTATATTAAAAAGTTTACCCATTTTTTCCTCTAACAAAACTCTTGGTAACTTCATTTAGAGTTAATCCTTAGGACCATAACTATGAGTTTTCATAAATCTTGTAAATGTAACTTCAAATTTACAACTCCAAAATTGAAAACTCTCACCAAACTTCTTTGGGAAAAAGCACTTACATGCACAAAAAGAAATGTAATGGTATGCACATGAGTCTCGATGATGCAAAATAAATTAAATTACATTTTTAATATTATCTTTTCAACACACATATATATGAACACAAACCACAAAAAGTATCTACATCACTTCTCTCTTTAAAAAAATAATTTTTGTGATGAAAGTCAAAAGTTAGGGGAAAAGAATGCACTTCTTTTATATACTTGGAAAGTGCAAAGAATGAGAAAAAAGAATTCAATGAAACTAGCTCAATATAGTATTAAATTTATAATTAAATAGCTTAAGTTTTTTAATTATATCATATTATATATTATATGTACTACGTTCAAATTTTCACCAAATTAATATTGAATTTCCGACGTTGAGTTTTTCACAAATTTTCAATCGACCAGAAGGTTTGATACTCAATGGATGAATTTGCATATAACCATATATCCATAATAATAGTTAAATTTGAGTTAAATAATTTGCATACAAGCCTTTATAATAATTACTAAATGAAGAATAATGGTTAAGTTCAACCTTTGTTGTATTGTAATCTCATGTATTTAATTTGTCTTAACTGCTTAAAGATGAGTGTTGTTTAGTTTTCTTCGTATATACTCAATATAGATTTATTGTATTTTATGTATATCATAGTCGTATATGTTGTATGATAAAAATTATGAACTATATCATGGTGATGTTATTGAATAATTGAGAAGGAATAATTTGAGAGAGAGAGAGAGAGTAGGAAGGGCACTACCTCCAATATGATATGATGAGAACCATATATATACAACACCCACCAACTCCACTAAAAATCATATACTTCAAAGTGACAAAAGGAAGCTACTAGAATTGTAACAACACATTAACCTTTGATTTGCATGCCTATAAATAAGGGACCCTTAAATTCCACCAATTTCACACTTCAAAATACCAACTCCTTTCTTTCAATGCATTCTACAAGTTTACGTAAAACATCCCCATTATCACTTCCCTAATTTCCTCATATTCTCAAATAATTAAGAACAAAAACAACCTTGATTCCTACTTCGTCCAAGCTTTTGATTTTCTCTTTATATACATTGTTATATATAATCATCAATGGCCACTACCAAGGCGGCTGGTTTGGTGATCTTGGTTTTGTTAATGCTGGATTTGGCTCTTGCTGCTAGGTTCTTCAGGGGTTATGGAGGTGGTAGTGGTGGCGGTGGAGGTGGGGGAGAAGGTTCAGGGCCTTGGTCGGGTTCGGGATATGGTTCAGGGTATGGCTCGGGTTATGGTTCGGGATATGGAGGTGAAGAAGGCTATTCTAGATATGGAGATGAAGGCCGCTATGGACCGTATGGGCCTTATAGTGGGGGTGGAGGTGGCGGTGGAGGAGGTGGTGGTGGAGGTGGCGGCAGTGCAATTGGAGCCGAGTATGGTCGTGGATTTGGGGCGGGAAGTGGGTCGGGGTACGGGTCTGGTGGTGGAGTAGGACGTGGTGGAGGAGGTGGCGGTGGCAGCGGTGGAGGAGGGGGCGGAGGTTCGGGAATTGGAAGTGGGTCAGGATATGGCTCGGGATATGGAAGTGGAGGAGGCTATGGAAGTGGTGGAGGTAGGGGTGGAGGAGGGGGTGGAGGAGGGGGTGGTGGAGGCGGTGGAGGAGGGTCTGGGTATGGTTCAGGATATGGGTCAGGGTACGGAGGAGGTGGTGATGAAGAATCACCATGAACGTAATTCGATGGTACCTACAAACGAATTTATCTTTCAAACCATTTGAAATAAAAAAGTGCAATGGCAACTTCTACTTAGAAAGATGATATTAGAATTTGATGGGTTGCGATGGTCCAAAATATAAATTCCAAGTATTACCAAATCCCCTTTCATCTAAATAAATAAATTGCTATCGACCTGTTTTTTTCATTGACGTGCAATTTAATGAATTCTATTCTCTTATTATAATTATATTTTACAACATTCGAGTCTATCATCTCTTAAAGAAAACAGATCTCTTAATCAATTAGTAATGTTCATTTTAACATTTCATGACTTGATATGAAAACACAACTACACATATAACGATAGGAAATACTCAACAACTAATTGGTAGTAAAATTAGAAGCTCCCCTATGAACTAATTTACAATGAGTTAGTTTTCACATACAACGATAGGAAATAGAAATACTCAAAAAATCTCAAAAAATGGGAACGAAAGGAAAAAGATAAAAACAACGATCAAAACACAAAACAGGAGTTACGACATGTCGACACCTTACGAAACGACTCCTAAAGTTGGGCTAAAAATTTCACGAGGCCCAAAATCTGGGCCAGAAGCCCACATGGAAGGCAGATGAATATAAGATTATTGTCAACTCATCAGCATAAGCATAAGCACATAGAAGAACAAAAATCGAAGGGAAAAAGAAAAACTCAACTAAAGAATTCACCAATAAATCGTCAAAATAAGGGACATCCTAAAAAGCTACAATCTGTTCTTGAAGAGAAGGGATGTTCAAACAATTTAATAGAAGACAAAAGCTCAAACATAAATATAAAAATAAATTCAAGGGCTACAATTGTATAAACAAATTTGAAACTGCTAATCTTTCTATTTGGCTCAATCAAATTTGATGGCATCATCAAATATCTCTCCTTTCAAAGCTTCATGAAATCTCAATTATATGTCTCTCCGCCCATTGCCATCATCCATATGTTCTCTCCCTCAATAGTAAAAATGAAAATCTCCCGGCCTTGCTTCTACTACAAACATTCAGATCTTTCGACATTCTACTCACTGTGCTAGAACCTGCATCGATTCCGTAAGAAAAGAATGCTACATAGTGTAAGAGAACTGAAATGAACAAAACCATGTTATATTTATTTATTATATGGATTTGAAAGGCTAACCCTCTCAGAAGCATATGCTACTTTTTGTAGAATCATCGATTCAGCAGCACGGATTGCCCTCTGTGACCCCGTAATTGTTACTTTCCTGCAAATTATGGACAAATCAAGTATGCAACCGTGTTTCTATGAACTGCCTAAACAAGAATTCTTGAGCAGAGAAACAAAGTTCACTCAAAACCTAGGGGGAAAAATCCATTAATGGAAGATGTAAATCCATTGACCATTGGAAAGAAAAAATTGCATGCTGGATGATATGGCTTTTGCTATCTATTAGAATTTTCAAAACTACAAATTCAGTGTTTGAACTTTTTTTCAAAATTACCATTAGGTCAAAATTTCAAATTTATATATAACATAGCAAAAGAAACTCTGTACCTGTCAGTGGTTCCGGACATGAAATCACCCCTATCAGATATCTTAATTCTGGCTCCACTAGCCTGTAATAAGAAAAGCTTAAAAAGGTAATACAACTTGTGGAGTTTATAATTGTGAACTGGATGTTATCAACCATATGCACGAAAAGGAAGAAGTGTTGGAGATGGAGATGTTGAAACCTGACTAATTTCCAGTATGTTTCTTCCACCACGACCAACAACTAATCCGATGTGGCCATCTGAAACCCCAATAGTCAAGGAGTTGTTTCGTTCCTCCTGAACAATTTCAGAAGATCTTGTGTCAGGCTGTCAGCAATACCATAAAGTCACAGAAAAGGATAAGATATATATCAGATATATATAGATATTATATATGTATTATGTATGTGCATGAAGTCCCATTTTATGCAGTTGCATGCATTGTTAACATTCTTTTCTGCAGTTTAGGAGCAAGGCTAGGGAGAAAAATAGCTGTTAAAAGAGAACCAGTATATAGATTCTTTGAAGTCCACAGTACGAGTTGAACAACAAAAAAGAACGGAAAGGGCATAAAATCTCTCTATAAGGGTATCTATGGCTCTTTCATGAAGCCCAATCGAGTTCTACTCTATGATAAATAGCTTCCTTTACTTGTTATCCTGATTTTATTTTACTTTATTAAATGTTAAACAGCAAGTCCACATTCTTCTGCCTTTTGTCTCGGTGAATGTTTGCACATTGATACAGAAATCTAGTATCATCGAAGGAACAGCTTTACAGCCTAATTTTGGCATCAGGAAGTTTTTAAATGCAAGAAATTCATAGAATAATAGAAGCATCACATAATTGTGACTTAAGTTATTTTACGATCATTATTAAAGATATCAGTTAACTAATACTAGGCATCATGCATGGCATGGCAATGTTATTCAGACAATATAGTCTATCATCCACATGAAACCATTGTTAAGTATTTCCCAATTTTTTTTCTGGGAAGCCCATAAAAATGACATTAATTTCCTTGGTATCATAAGTCTATACCAGGCCCATTGCAAAAGAAAGATCAAAGAGAGTGCACAAAAGCACCAAGCCAGTTATTTTCAAGAGATATCTCAATTAGACGACAGTATTGATGGGAAAGGTCGATGGACAAACCTTGTTGTTTTGAAACCTCCCTCCAGTTCCTCCTCCATTGGATCCATAGTTCATAGCGTTGAACGATGCTGAAGCAAAAGCAAGTAAACGATTAAATGGGCAAGGGAAATAACAGAAACAGCAAAAAAATTACATATGTGGGAAAACTATTCATCCTCCTTTTTTTCCTTAGTAGAATATCACCCTCCCCCCCCCAAATCCTTTTTTTTTCTTTTTCTTTTTTGAGATAAGAGGACTTGGACCTCTCATCAATGGACTTAAATCTTAGTTCATAAGCTGATACACCAGCCTCAGAAATTGAATCAGGCATGTGCGGATCGTTTGGGCATACAATGTTTCCGTTTCCTCCTCCTAGGAATCCTTAGATAATTTTTGTAACTATTGAGCTCTGCGTAATAAGTAAACCCCCACCTCAAAAAATAAAATGTACAGCAAGAACATATATTGATCCACCACCATTTCATAATAGAAACCAGACTCTACTAATGGCTCTAATCTGATATATGTGGTAAGTTAGAAACTTGAAAGGTTCGCTGCACCCCAAATTCATGAATGAATCCAAAAGGTCAACTACTATCCCAGCTCTTTTTTACCCAAATCTGTGAACACTGAAGTTCCTCAAAACTCAAAAGTATAAGCCTAAAAATGAACTTATTGAGTTGTATTTTAACTTCAGAATTCCATATCTATACTGCATCAATCTTTTACAATTTGGCATTCCAATAATTATATTTCCAGTTGGAGAAGAAAAAAAAACTAGATTCTCATCAACACTTCCGACCCAAAATGGACAAGATTGGAAATAAATCATAGAAGACAAAAAAAAACAAAAACAAAATAGAATTTAGCAGTATCTGTTGGACATATCTTATCTTCTGACCACCTCATGATAAGGACAAGTTGGTTTTCTTTACAGTAGAGGCTGAATAATACATTACTTCTATCATATCATATGCTGAGATTTAGACCTGTAACTATACAAGTTTGATTTGCATAAAACATAAATTACTCGTGTCATAACCAAGATAAGGCAACAGCATTGCATACAGCAAATGAAAGACAGTGCCCCAAATAAGATAAAGAGCATTTTGTGAAACACAAAATGCAAGTGAGCATTTGATATTTTTTTAGGAATAACATGATATCACAATGAAATAGAAAACCTTAACAAAAGACCTACTCGGATATGAAAATGGATAATTCATTGACTGGGTGTAGTGTGGGTCTTCAGATAGCTTTGAGACAATTAAGTCAGTAGCTCGCATCTGTTCCTCTATGGTTCCAGACAGTGTCACCAGTCTATCGGTGGATGCCATATAGTTGTTATCCTGAGGGGATATCTTAATGCCAGCTTGAGAGTCCTCAATGAATGACCTGAACAACCGTAGAAGAATGTAAGCATCAAAAAAGAGAGAAAACGCTTTTATGGTAATTTTTAGGAAGGTAACCATAAACAACAGGATACAAGTTTCCAATCAGACTGCTTTTTCATCGATTTGATGAAAAGTTACCTCAAAATATATCCTAATTGTGTACCTCCATTGGGATTTCACAAGGAACTGACCAAACTTATGTTAATCATCTGTTTCTCCAAGACCTATGCCGTTAATGGGTGGAATTCCCATATGAACATCTTTTGTGTGTGTGGCCATTTGCCAAAGACTATTGATGGTTGGCTAGTCAAATTTTCTCGAGGTTAAAGTTATTCCAAAAGGTAAAATACTGGCTGGAAAGAATTAGAGAACCTTTGAAGATAAGTCCTCCTTTTTCAGGTCTTTTTGAGCAAGTGTATAGCTTGCCACTTTTCAGTGGAGGTTTCCTTTTAATTACATTTTTTTGTAATTACAATTCTTCTGCAATCTTTAACAGTTGGAAAGCTTTCTTTAGCTTCTTTTGGGAGGAGGTCCACTCTACCCCCGCCCCAGGTATGTATTTCCCCCTGTTTTTCTCTAAATGCCATTTCATTTCAAAAACAAAACAAAATGGTGACTGTACTTGAATAGGATCTATTCGATATGATTATACGGATGTTCAGAAGGTTTAAAAATTATGTGGATTTCAAATACAGAACAGCATGAGTCTATCAAGTGGCACTTTCTTCCTGGACATGAATGTGAAAGTAACGGATTATGAAGAGAATGCGTACCTCCTTTTTTTTAATTTAGAAAAAAAAAAGGCTATAAACAAGAGCTACTGTAATAGGATCTAGATCTGCATTCTACACAATTTCCTACATAGACCTGAGTTGAAGGTCAAAACTCCTATATAAACAACCAACAGTTCTTTAACAATCTTCGCAAGGAAAGTGAACCTTCATACAAATTTAGAAAGAAAATATTTTCCATGAGTTGTGAGAAAAATGTTCACTTGGCTATTACTTTTCTGCTCTATAATATATCATAAATAACATATACACACACATATATAACCTTAAAATCAAAAGGTTAACTTATAAGTTTACTCCATGAACTTCTAAGATTTTGTTGATTATGTCCTTAGAATTTAAAAAGTTGTTTAATAAGCCCCACATTTCAATTTGTGTGTAATAGGTCCTTAAACTTTCAACTTTGTGTCTAATAGGACCCTAAACTTCCATTTTTGTGTCCAAAGAATCAGACACCTATTAGACATTCTTGAAAATTCACAAACCCAAAAGGCACAAAATTGAAAATCTATGGACTTGTTAGACTCATAATTAAAAGTTTATGGACCATTAGTAGAAACAATCCTAAAAGTTCACCTAAACTTGTAATCTAATCAAATTGAAAATGATAATAAATTGTTTAAGCTAATAAATACAAACCAATTAGTAAACAATAAAATGGTAAAGGAAGAAATGTGGACGTCATACTTTATAGTCGATCCTCCTTTGCCAATTATAGCTCCACATGAACTATGGGGAACAATTAGTCTCACTTTTGTTCTTGGTTCAACATCGTCTCCTTCTTCAGCATGAAGCTACCAAAAAACAAAATTTTAATCAACCACAAATAGTAGAACGTTTAAATTCTAGGGGAACTTGAACTGCATAGAGATTACCTCACTCAACAACTTAGCAAGAACGAGTTCCATGGCCTTCAGTATTTCATTAATTGATCCAGATACCATAATGATCCTATCAGTCGTTCCAGGAAAAAATTCATGGTTCCGTGACAACTGGATTCGTGCACCAGACTGTGACTGGAAATCATTAATTGTTGAACCACCTTTCCCAATTACGGACCCAGCCGCAGCATTTGATACAAGAAACCTTATGTATGTAGCCTTTTCCATATTATCTGACAATAGTAATTCTGATAAGTGGTACAGTATTCACAAGCAGAAATGGAAGTAATCTTGATACTTACTCGCAAAATTGTACGGGCACATATGCATAATCAATTAGAAATGTATATACATCTCTTACTCATAATATAATCTAGAAGGTTGAAAATGTGACAGAACTAAAGCCTTTTATATAAATCATAACTATACGTCATAAGGAAACCTACATATTACCAGTGTAGATTTTAAATAAAGAACGTCACTAATGAATCCCTTTACTGCAATTTCACAAAAAAATAAAAGATAACCATCAACGTTGAAAAAAGTTTGAGGGAAGGTCTTATCTACATTCAAATCCCTATTAGAAGAAACCGACTAACATATACTCATTGTAACAGTTTCAGGAATTTAAATGAGGCATACATGAAGAAAAAAAAATTGTTCCGACCAAATATCATTTCAACATTGAGCTGCCTTCATGAAAGTATAAAAGTATAATGGTCGAAAGAGAGTTAGAATGCTTTGCTTATTTTTCTACTCCCTGTCCAATCACCAAAGATAGCGAACTTTTGACCATCACCACACACAACAGGAGATGCAGTGCGGTTCTTGTCAATAGACGGATGAGTGATGGCAGTGGCACTTCAAGAAAAAGACAATTGCTTCCCAATTCATTCGGTCAACTGTGATAAATCTCAATAGACAAACCCTTCCCCTACACCAAAATCAAAAACACCCTACCAGAATCCACGCTCTCGTTTTCTAAGCTTTCCAGAGAACGAAACAAGAGTCCAGACAATTGGAGGACAAAATTGCAGGATTTCTCATTCCCTCCGCCGTCACAAATAAATCAAAGAAAACACCAACAGCTAGGGTTTAAATTCAAAACAAAAGGAGAAAAATAAGAAGGTAGAACAAACAAAAACAAAACCAAAAAAGAAACACACAATTGCATCATTCCTCAAACAAACCGATCTGAAACAAAAAAAAAAAACACTCGCAAACAAGACCACCACCAAGCATACAAACAAATTCATCCAAAACAGTGAGTGTAGATATTAAATTGTTGAAAATGAGAGCAACACATCGGTTAAAATCAGATCAGATACCCGAGTTTGGCGATTTTGGCGGCGGTGGAGATCGCTTGGCAGGAGCCTCCGGAGACGAGACATATGAAGACTCGGTAGACTCCATTCTTCTTCTTTCTCCTCCTCCTTCTTCTTGTCGAACGAACGACGAGGGCGGCGGCGGTGGTGGTGGTGGTGGCGGCGGCTATAGAGAGCTACAAAGCAGTTGGGGAAATGAGGGAATTTGGGTGTGGCAGAGCGCTCGCAAAAACTCGACTCGTTCAGCACCAAAGCCAAAATGGAAGCTCGAGTTGAAGATGCAGTTATATTTTTCCCCTTTTTTTCTTTTTTAATTTCTCTTTTCGCTATTTATTTTATTTAATTTAACGAAGGATCGTCTCAAAAAAACCAATTTGTATTTTTATATAAATATCCATAATATATCTTTATTTATTTTTCAAAATACATATAATAATAAAATTGGGGGTTTTGGGGCTGAGACTTTACAAAGGAATGGTGAGCTGTGGGAGTAAGGAAAGTCAGCCTCCATCCAACCAACGACTCCTCATTCCTCAGCCCTTATCTATTACGACGTGATTCTTTAGCCGCGAAAATCGCTTCTTCTTCCACTTATATTTATATTTATATATATACATATGATTGCTATTAGGGTAAGGTACACTTCCCACTTTTCTAAATTAGGGTAATATCCAAATTTTTACTTTTGTTTCTTTTTTAATTTAACCCTTGTTTTATTGTGTGATGAAAATATTTGTCGATAGGGTTTCACGAATCGATCTGAAAGAAATATTTATATCTATTGTTTTCAATATGTTAGATATATCGATAGTCGTATTTTTACTCTTTGGTATAGCTATTTGCTATTTGAAACTTTACGGATGTGTTTGAAGCATTCAAGGGTTGTAATGTGGGTTTGGGTGTAGGCGTTTTAATATGGAATATTTTAGTGTGGATATAGGAGATGGAAAACGTTGTAACAATGGGAAGATAGATAATAAATTAGAAACAAAAATAATAAGTACGATGATAAATAGTAAGCACGAACCAATTTTGTGTTTGAGAGTTGGATATCTCATAAAAAGTTTGATTGATTTTCATTCTAATAAGTTATAAGTCTTTTTAATGATATTTATGTTTCATTATTATAAATAGAATGATTATGATTATTAGCATTTTACGACTTGGTCGACGTTGTTCATTTTGTCGAGCTTCATACTAACCTTTTCCCCCCTTTTTATATACTACATGATTGTCTACATTACAACCTACTTGGCAGTTTTATGCCGTCTGTTGTGGTTGAGTTACAACTTCTTTTACTCTTATTTGATTGGAATATAAGTTTATATAAATCGAGTTGAGTGTAGTCGTATTAAGTTAAAACTCTTTTGTTTCACTATTGGGTAGCTACGAAGTCGATCTCAAATTATGGTTCAAATTTCATAGCAACAACATACATTATGGATGAGGTTGGCATTTGGCAAGAGGGTCCACACAAAATTATTTGATTTGGAAATCTCTCTAACTAAATAACAATTGGGCTCATAAATTTAGCAATAAAAGTAACATTTAAGTATACTTTAGTTTAATGCATCCAACTAATTAAAACTAATAAATGAATGTAATGGTTACTTACGCAAAATTCATTATAGATATTTTTTTGCGCTGGTAGAATATTAATTAAACAATGTTTAATCATTAATAAAATAGTTTAATTGAACAAATAATCAAAAATTTATTTAAACACGTACATGTATTCTTTTACATTATTTATTTTTGTATTTTAATTATAATTTTAAAGTGTTAAATTACAATATATATTAGACCATGCTTTATTTTAAATAAAACAAGATTGTAGTTAAATTACAATATATATTAGACCATGCTTTATTTTAAATAAAACAAGATTGTAGTGTGGTTGTGCCTACTCTCGCAACCGCATCTAAATAACATAGGTAAACTATTTTAGAGAGCTTTAATAAAATAAAAAAATAAAACATTTTTAAATGTACCAAAGTGAAACAAAATAATTATAAAATATAGCAATTTTAAAAAATGGAATTTGAATTTTGGCTATATTAGGTAATATATTTTTATAAGTTATTAAAAACAATTAAAAAGATAAGATATTTTTTTTAAAGAAAAATGATCGCAAATAAAAGATGGAAAAATATTTATATTTTAAAAAACAAGCTTAATAATTTTTTTAAGAGAATTGTGATAAACATTTTAATTTATTTTGATATTTTAAAAAATATAAATTTTTTTAATAGTTTGTGTTTTATTATTATTATTATTGAAGAAAAAAACCATTTTTTAAAAGTTAATACGTTTTATTATTTTAGATTTATAGGATAAAATCAACCGTCGAAGTTGACCATTGGAAGTGGTCCAAGTCGGAGAGAATCGCTAGAGGTGATCGTCGTCACCGGAGTGAGGTTCCACTTCTCGCTTACCTGTTGTCAATCGTCAAAGTTAGGCGTTAGAAGTTGTCGTCGGAGCATGTTGCCGGTCATAATAGTCGTCGGAGCATGAGCCTGTGATTTTCTCTCCTTCCGATTTTTTGGAGTAAAACGATATTTAGTATTAGTTTCCAGTTTTTTTTCATATTTATTTTCATGTTCGATTTTTCGTTTTCTATTTTCATAATTGACAGCTCAAGGTATGCTAACCGCAGCCATGAGGAATGGACAAATTGATGGCTGATACATACAATCGATTCGGTATATTATTTATTTTTCCTTTAATTTTGGGCTAGTTCGTTTTTATATCTGCTTGAGAATCAATCGGATGGTTATTGTATTTTGTGATAGGAAGTACAAATGTGGTGAAATTTAGTTCAAATCTCGGTATTTTTCAAAAATTATCCGGGGCCTTGAGTCTTTGTATGGATGATCACTATCTTTAAATTCTATGAAATGGTCAATGCCAAATTTGTAATTGACTGGGAGGCTACCATTTTTGCTTTTGTTGCTTATCGACCAATAGAAAAACAAAATTGTGCATCCAGATCATATTGACGAACGTGTACTCAATTAGCAACCTTGTGAAGACATAAAAGTAAAGCAGATAGAAGATTCTCTATAATTAAAATCTAGTGATGTGGGGTGTATGATGTAGATGTATTTTCCTGGTTGATGTGCTTCTCAATCTAAAGGGATCTTTTCTTTGCAAAATAACATTGTTTTGGCTTACAAATGGGAGGGATTTTATTGTCAATCCCCAATGTGTATATGTATGTATGTGTGTGTGTATATTTATATATTATCGTTGTATAGTTTTTGAACCTAGACTGCGCATTCTTCTAGAAATTCCTTCTGTTGTCTCTGAAGTAATGACCATAACAGGAGGCTCTTCTTGTTCTTGTTTTTGTTTTCTAATAAGGGCACTACTTTTTTTTGTTCAATTGGCAAACCTTTTAAGCTGGTAACTGGCACGCATCTCATTTCCTTGAGCTCACATTTGCACTAATATTTTAGAACTTTAAATGTTTAGTTCAAGAGGTGCAGGCAGTTGAGGAAACAAGGGTTCCAATTTTAGTTTTTAATTAACTTGGTATTGTGACATAGATGGAAATAAAAGGGAAGTAAAAAGTTATTCATCTATCTTTTCATTTGATGTTCTTGAGCATAATTATTTTATTCCCCATTTGTTTCCTAATCTTTCTGTTTCTTGTGGGTTTCTTATTCTGACTCGCTTGATAAACAAGGACTTCTTCTCATCCCTGTGACTTGTATTAAATTACAAAATGTTTCCCAACAACCAATTCGGATTATTCAATTGTTAAAACTTTGGAGGCCAGCTCATGTGGAAGCAACTCCTTTGTTTTATCTGGTTTAATTTGGAAGCCTAAAACTCCTAAGAAAAAAATAATAACAATGGTCCTCCTACCCATGGTTATTAGCTAAAAATAATAAAAAGAAAGAAAAATGACGTCTCTGTTCCCATATCCCCAATGGTGTAATCTCTGTCATAAAGATGCTGATTGCTGAAAGCCTTGTTTTTATATATCATTCACTTGTGAGTTTGCCTTCAAAGTCCAACTCTCCTTCCTTCTTAGTGAATTCAAATTCAGTTGATGCCAATTGTCACCTTGTTATCATCCCAACTTTTTGTCAGACAGCATTTAGTTGTTCTAAAGCTTCACACTTTTTGTTTCGTCTAAAGACTTCTCAACCCACGACCGGGAAACATCAATTCTATGTTTTGTTTACACTATGAATTGTTAAAAATTCACAACTGTTTAGACATCACAAAGGTTTGGAGTTCACGATTTCATTTCTGGTGTCAAAAGGATGTGAAAGGAGACTAACTTTTGTTCACATTTCAACCGAAGGGAATTGGACAAGTTTTATGCTTAGGTTCTAGCGGAAGAGTTGTTTAATCAGTCACTTCTGCCACTTCTATTTTATTTATTTAAACACTACTCTTAATTTATAAATGTCAACTTGGGTGTTTTCTTTTATAATCTTGACTTTTTGCTGTGGAATTCTATTATCATCTCTTCAGATTCTCTTTCTATTTGTGTCAAAAATGTTTCTCCTCTGTGAGAGAGAAAGTGTATTTAATTAATTACTGAGCATCTTGACTGTGGACTGTCAAGCATCACGTTCGGGCTATTGTTTTGAAGCCAGCTTTTTGTAACACTGTCCTCATCTGACTTCTGATTAAAATATTCTGAATAGCAACGTTTGGATGTACTTTTTAACTGCATTCTTTTCATGGTTGTTAATCATAGGTGAATAGTGAGTCTTGATGGGAAATTCCCTGTTAGATGTTCGGGAGAGTGCACATTGTAGGAAAATACTTAGGTGACTTTATTTTTGCTGCACAGAATATTGGTAATTCTCAGTTTGCCATATGACACCGTAAGATTGGACTGCAAGAAAATGGGTACAGTTATGTTCCTAAAGAAATGTTCAATACTCCTTGTTTTTGAAAGCATGACGAGGTTATTTGATAATAGTACGGGAGTTTCATCTCAAATTTCACTATGATTTAATCTACGATTCTCAACATCTCAGCTTGTCTCTTCAAGATGATGCCTCTTTTGATTCACCAATTTTGTTTAAATCTCAATTTCTTTCTATTAGATCGAATACCTATTCGGACTTTATAGAGTCTGATACCACATTTGATAGTACGATGATTCATCTCAAACCCTATTGACAAATGAGATGAGTAGCTCATTTATGTTATAAGGAGTGTGAGTCTCATCTATCCATTCAATGTGGGATTCTCAGTGCAAGCTTAGATAGCATCCAAGTTTATTGCTAGTGGTTTAATGAACGAGGCTGGTGTAATTTTACTAGAAGGTGAAGGCCTTTTCTCCTTTTTTAAAAGAAATTCATACGTTGTATATATGAGGAAACAAAAACTAATGTTCATTCTGCTTTGTCTTCAAAAAGAGAGAAAGAATGAGTAACATATGCACATAAAAATACAAAGCCACACAGAGCATATATTCCCTCCTGATGAATGGGCTTCTTTTGCAGGCCCCAAATCTTCTCTACCTCCTTTCTTCTTATTCTCTATATGATAGAGGTAAATATCGATCACATTTCATATCCACTAAAACTATACAACATTCTCCTTTGTATCTGTTAAATTACATACACTTCTTATCTTATTACTATAGATCACACTGCCTTTCAACCCACATTGACAATTCAATACCCTTTACAATCCTTATTCGTGGTTTGTTCATAGTATTTTAAAATAATGAAGTACTAACATCATTACTTATCTTCACTAAAGGTGAAATCGAGAGTTTTACTCTCACTAACGTATTTATCCTTCGTTATTTTTAAAATTAGGACAAATAACACATTAATTAAACCCTTCAAAACATAGCTAATCTGTTTTTCTTTAAATGACAATTTTCCTAAATTGTTGAAAAACACTTTCTCCCAATTATTTTCTTTAAAAAAAAAGTCATAATTGATCTCTCCCTTACTCCCATAAATTGTTTCCAACACTCACAGTCATAAAAATCTAAAAAAGGGAAAGAAAAAAAATTGTCCCATCTCCAAATTTCCAAAATAAATAATGTTATCAACAGCATAGGATTCTCAAAATTTCATGTGCTCATCTTCTCAATCTTTGAAATCCAAAAAAGTCCAAACCATAACCCTAGAATTTCCAACGTGATTCTGCTTCCCAAACTGTCCCCTTTAAGCGCTTTTCCGACATGTCGTTTGGCCACACAAACCCCCCAGTTTAGTTTTTCTCCAAGACGACAACAAAAGTGGTCGTCGACATCATACAAATTCCCTCCGTAAATTCGCATTATTACTAAATTTAGTTTTTCTTAACCCAATGAATTTGTCTCCTTTTTAATGGACACTTTATTCATTATGTATCAACTTTCTCTTAATTATAGTGTATGACTCTTCAGTCCTACGTCTCTTATGCCATATTATTTCGTAATTTTTTCAATGAAATTATCTAATAATTTGTTCAAAGAAATTGCATTGTTTTTAATTCATTTTCGTAGGATAAGAATTAACGCATATGATTAGGTATACTGCGCGTTTTTCTTCTACTATTTTGTTGCTTTTGATATCAATACATATTACGAATGGGTGAAAAATGTGAAAGGAGTTTGGAAATAAAATTATTTAACATAATTACTATGTTTATCATTCCTATGGATACAAATTTAATAAATAACAAAAAAATAATGAAGATTTTCATTTTGGAAATTGATGGCTCGTGAGTTTGTTTTTCTAAATTCATAAAATAATTTGAACCTCTGATCTACTTACAATCTTACCAAATTACAAACATATTGATACATTAATGAATATTTTTTGCATTGATATGTATGTTCTATGTGTATATATATATAAAAAAATGTGATTAAAAACTTTATGAGAGAAATTAACAAAAACACATATATTATTCCAATAAGGCAAAAAGCATATCACAATTATTTATAATTAATCTTGGAAACAGGGGTATGATATGGACACGATACTTTACATCAAACACTAAGTTAAAAGTTAAAATATATGCAAAAGTTAAATATTTTAAAAATATACAAAAAGTTTTGATGTGAAAGTAACAATATATTTATTGCCTAGAATCATTAATTCATTTTTTCTCGTAGGTATTAAATTGAATAGAAATTGATAAAATATTTGGATTTTGTAATAAAATCCATTGTAGTATAAATTTTATGTTTAAGTGATTTTGTTCTATACATATAGTGTAATTAATTTATCAAAAAATTTCATTTTTGAGAAAATCTGAAAATACTTTAGTAAAAAAAAAGATAAGGAATAAAAGAAGGGGCAAGGCACGTGGCGTGCACGAGAAACAGTTTGTGCTTTTTGTCAAGATGCTAGAGTAGATGAAGCACTTTGAGAAGCTTGAATGTGCTACTTTAGGATAAGACATCATTAAAAGTACTTTACTCACTTTATAACTTTTCCTTTTTTTTTCCTTTTTCTTTTTTTCTTTTTTTCCTTTTACTATTTATTTCCGCTAAATTATGTATAAAAAAATAATCTAAAAATTTGTCTTTTATTTTATAATTTTCTTCTTCTTCTTCTTGTTTTTTCTTAATATTGGTATATTATTGTGACACTTTATAAATGTTTTAATATTGTATTTATAATTATAAAAAAGACCATAAATGAATTAAAAGTTGAAACATAGTGGTAATAAATTTTAAGTCATTGTTACAAGGGGTAGATATCAACTTTGATTTGATATTTTAATGTTACGAATAAGTTATTGATAATACTTGTATTTTTATACAAAATGTTCATTTTAAACAATTGAGAATAATTTAATCTTGATTTTAAACAATTTATATATGTGTCAAATATCTATTTTTTTTTTTTTTTTTAAGAATATGCCTTTTAAGTTAAAATATTGATTTTAACAAGTTTCTTTTGATAAGAGTATATGAGAAAAATAGTTTATCTTCTATTTGATCAATAAGTTTCAAAATATCCCATGTTATATTATGTAGTTTTTATTTGGATCCTTCTTTTAAATATTTTATATATTTATAGTTAATCTATTTTAAAAAATTATGATGCAATTTTTTAAATTTAATTTTAATAGAGATAATCAATAAAGAATACCAATTTAATTATATGGTGAAAATGTTGTTAAACCAAGTTGAAATAAAACTTTTAACTCGTACAAGAAAAATTGATTTTAAAATTTAATAACTAAATATAAATTAAATTACAAACACGTATTAAATTAAAATAAGAAGTTGGATTCATAATGTTTGGATTTAAAAGAATATAACAAGAGTTTCTTTAATGGGAAGTAACCAATGTATAGAATGTGTATTACATAAATAGATATGATATGCTTTAAAAAAGAACAATGATTAATAAAATGGAATATTTGTACTAAAAGAATGTGTGTGTATATAGTTTGGTTAGTGGGATTATGAAGGAGAAAAATGGAATATTTGTACTAAAAGTATTTGGTTTCTTCAAACTTGTTTGTAAAGAAATTAAAGCACATTAAAAAGGTAATTGCTTAATTAAACTCAACGTTTTAAAAAAATCTAAGGATTAAATCACGTGACGGATTTGTATTATTAGATGTAATTTCGTTAACTTTATGATACTTTTTAAGACCTTATTGAAAAAAACATTGCTTGTTTTGATTTTGAAATGTAGGAGTTAGTGTTAATTAGTTAAAATTTGTTTTTCGATCGAACTAACATCTAATCCACTATAGTCGATTAAGTAAATGTTTAAACCTACCATGACTACGAAGAAGTACAAACTTACCCTTGATCGGTCAATTGTTGATTTTAACATTTGAAAAAAATTTAAAATGTGGTTGGTTTGAATTTTTCCAAACGAACACCACCGACTAAATTGCCTCTCTTTTATCTCCAACCAATCATCCTCTATTCGTTAGGTTTTGTTAGTTAGTTTGGTATTTCGGTCATCATGCTTGCCCCTATTGAAAAATTTATTTGTTTTATTATAAAAATGATATATTTACAAAATCTTGAAGACAAAAAAAGAAAAAGAAAAATCGCTAGAGCTGTTTTTGATAATATTACAAATGAAAATAAACTAGATTAAAAAATATTTACAAAAATAACACTAAGATAATATTTTATAATACTAATCAAATAAATTATATTTAAAATTTTAAAAAACAAACATGCTTAAACATGCTTAGACCTTTTACACTTTTTTACTATATATTTTGATATCACTTAAAATTATTGACTGTCTTAAAAGCTTAAATTGATCGGTAAAGTAAACTTTAATATTATATTACCTAACAAAACATCCTCATTCATTTCAAGTCGAAATTTTGATCATTTATTTCTATCAATATAGATTTTTTTTTTGTTGGTAAATTGACATTTGAAAAGTTTGAAAGAGATTGAAATCCAAGAGGGACCAGGAGAGAAGGAAAGAAAAAGTTTGGGGAAAAGCAAAAAGGAAAAATACTTTTTTGAAGTATGAAGTGAAAAAATAGTAATAATTACTATTATTAATGGAAACAAATAAACAAATAAACAAAAGCAAAATAGGAAGAATTGAGAGGAAAATGAGGGTCTTTGTCTCACTAATGAATGTTAGTTTTTTGGGAGTTGGATGTGCTTCATTCATTTATGTTGTGATGCCCCTTTCAATATATATATAATATATGTACTATATATCTACACCATCTAATTTAATTTACGTATTATCTCTCTTTAACTTTAATCTATATTTTTTTTTTATATTTTCGATGGAAACAAGATAAAACAAAGAAGAAAAAACTGGCAAAACAAAATATATGAGTTTTGTATTACGATCGAGTCAAAACATAAGTTCCTTTTTTTTTTAATTACATTTCATTACAAACTATACTGTTACGACTAAAAAGTAAAAACTCAACAATATCATTTTTTAATAGCCAATTCATTGTCATATTTTAACCTGCAATCCTACATGTAATATGTTTAATGGGTATCGATACTTAGTTATGTTTGTTTTTCATCTTTTGAAAGTCGTATTTGTTGTATTTTGTTTTTCAACTTAACGAGAGCTGCTTATTTATTGTCCTATGTTTTATCAATAGAGTTTATCATACATATATTTTGAACAATCAAAGTCTACTAAATAAATGATTTTATTTAATAATTCTCATATCTTTTATGATTTGTATTCAACATTATTTTGTTGCTGTCAATATAGACTCAACTCAACTGACATCTATATGTACGTAAAAAAAAGTTATAGGTTCATTATTTTGCTATATTATGTAAATATTAACAATTCTCTTTTTTTTTTTTTTGAATACTTAGCTATAGTTTTTTTTTTCCTTAAAAAAATCTTATTAATATATTCTAAATATTTATACATATTGTAAAAGGTAATTAGTTTGAAGATTTTAAATTCACATGAATGAAAATTAATTTCAATTTTAATGGGTAGTTAGTTTAATTATTTAAGTTGAATTAACCACACTTCTGCAAAGCAAAAAAAATACTTATCTAAATTTGACACCACAATTAATTCTAAAACTAACTTCCTTAATTTGGAATTTGCAACATCTTTTATTAGGATATTTTATATATATATATAAAAAAAAATTAAACAAATATCTTGAGATGGTTCCCATGGAATTAATTTAATAAGTTTAGAAATGTACATCTCTCACCTAAATTAGGTTATAATTAGTGTTCATTTTGACCTCTTTTTTTCCACTCCCCAAATAACATTAAACAATAAATATCATATATTTTCTTAATCTAAATTTAATGCAAACTTAATCATTTTCTTAATATATAGAACAATCAATTTAAAACACATTCAAGCGAGTTTTCACGTGATCGTCTAAATATGTCTAGTTGTATTTGTGCTCAAAATTTGTACGAGAGCAAGTATTAAGTTAGATTTCAAACTAATAATTGTTTCAATTAACGCAATTTCACGAATTTGATATTTTTATAATAATTTAATACAGGTCTAAATTGATATAATCTCCCTAGTTTAGGGTGTAATAATTATGAAAATCTCAAATTTTTCAAGTTACTCCCACTTTCTTCAAATTCTTTTCAGCTTTACAAATCTGCCAAAGCGTCTGTTTATATGAAAAGTGGCAAATAGGTGGTGAATTACTTGACCACTAAGAAATGTGTTTTTAAGACACGTGTCAATAACATTAAATGGTTAAATGAGTGATATGTAACGAATATTAGATTAAAGAACGAGTGTCTATTTAATATAATATTCATACTAATTTGAAATATACATGATAATTATTTTCTTCTAAGTATGTGTTGTATTTCTTTGAAATTTTGTTAAAAGTACTACATGCATCACACCCATGTTATTTGAAGTTGCTTTTGGATAGTCTTATATTATAAAGTATAGAAAGAGTAGAATAGTAAACTCCACTGAAATAAACCAATCATTTTGTTGATACTTATAATACTTAAAAAAGATTATGTAATAATCTAATATTTAATCATATTGATTATAATAATTAATAATTAATACTTGTGAGAGCGAATTCAACCCAGTTTATTTTAAATAATGAAATCCATTATTTTTACTAAAGAAAAGTTCATTTAAATATTAATAAAATCTCAACACCTCCATACTCTTTCTTGACCTTTTCTCTAATCCAAAATAGGATGGAGAATCATTATTATATAATTAAATTTTGTAGGTGAATTATTTGTTTAAGAAAATACGTTAATGTATGAGTGTTGTGTAGCAAGTGAACAAATATTGTTATATTGTTTCTTAAACGTTTAAATCTTCTTAACTTAAATGAGTGTTTAACTAATCCTTTTTTTTTTTTTTGGTATGTAATAAATACTTAAAAGTTTCAATCGTTTATTCCCGGATGCGTTGGTATTCCCATTTTTTTCATTCTAGTTATTGACTTGGGAAGGGGTGAAGAAGATTAGAAAAACAATAAAATATCTTTGAATAATCCCCTTCCCCTTCTTTTAATTTTATATCTAATACCTATTTCACATTTTCTAAAACCCACAAATTTGTTAGTTATTAGACGCAATCAAAATTAAGTAATTTTTTTAGTTTTAAAGTTGGACACGTTCGAAACATTCTAGAGATATCTTTTATGAAAATCTGTTTTGTTTCATCGTGGAAGTTAGTTTTGCAAGTTTAATTCTTAAACTTCTTGTAACGTCATAAGCTTAGGAGGAAAACATGAATGGATGAATATGATATATGAATGAAAGAGATCATGAGAACATGAAAGTATAAAAATCTTGAAAATTATTATATATACCAACAAGGTGCACTTTCGTTTTTATGACTCGATCATAGAAACTTTAAAGTTAAGCATGTTTAGCTCGAAACAATTATATGTTGGATTGATCTTCATGTTGGTTTGTGGGGAGAATTTCACTATAATAATTACAAATATGATTTATTTTGAAAATAGAAAAAAAATGACAAACTATTTATACTTTATAGAGCAAAAGTAATAAAAATAAAATTGATTACACTAAAGATTTTATTTTTGACAATCTTCCTTCGGTTTTTTAAAATTTTGTTATATAGTTTATTGTTATTATGATTAGGTTAGACATTGCATTATAAGTGTAGAAAAAGGCGGTTGAAAAAGCGGTATAGTAGAAGGTTGAGTAAATAATATAAAGTTTTGGATAAAGCAAATTAAAACAAAGTCGTGAATGATTTTTATATTAAATCAAAGAATTATGTTGAGATGCGATAAATTAATAGAAGATGGCCCCAACAAGAGAACGAGAGAAAGGGAAATTAAAAAATGACGTGTCAATTGATGGTAGGTCGGGGGGGTTTCCGCTCTCCTCCCCGCCCCCGGAGCCCTCTCTCCTCGCTCCTCACAAAATACAAAACAGAAAATTAAAAAACAAAAAACAAAAAATAGTGAGAAAATCGGAACGAACATCTCTCTCTCTCTCTTTCTCTCTCCCCTTCGCTCGCTCTTTCGCTACGAACATTCTCTCTCTCTCTTTCTATCTCTCTTACCAAGCAAATTTATAAATTTTCACAAATCATTCTTACATTCGATCTCTCTTTTTCTTTATTTTTTTATTTTCTATCTGCATTTTCTTCTTCTTCAACTTCTCTGTCTAATTCTTTCGCCATTTTCAGTTTCTCTTTTTTCTCTTCGCGAAGGGGGTGAATTTTAGGGTTTTGTTTCTCATACTTGGTCAGGATATAAACGCGCAAAGAGCTTTTGAGGTACGTAATTACCGCTGAATCTCATAATTTCTACTCCTTTAATCTTAATTTCGTGTTTTAATCCCAATTCTCTTTCGTCTTCCGTTTTTTTTTTTTTAATTTTTTCTAATTCCACTGTTCATGTTTTTTTTTTTCTCAAACTAATCTAATTCACTTCTGGGTTTGCAATGTTTCGTTGGATCTTCATTTCAATGTCGGTTTTGACGATTTGATTCTTTGTTTTTTATTTTTATAAGGTGCTTTTTTTGCGTGGAGCCATTTGGTGGGTTTTAATCCGATTGTTTAGTTATTTATTGCCTCTATTGGGTTCGAACATATTGTTAGGGTTAATTTGTGGTTGTGGAGTAATTCAACGGTGTGATTTTGTTGGTTCTGGGAGGAAGGGACGGGTTAATGGTCTTGTTATTGTTGATAGAAGGTGGAAGGTTTTGTTTGGGGCGTTGTTTGGTGCCCGATGCTGGCAATAGGGTAGGTGATTGCAGAGGATGACAGATTTTCAATCGCTACAACAGAAGCCTGATTCTAGTGATGCCCGAGCGGAATTAGAGCGTGGACTTGAGGAGTTAATGCGTGGGCACCTGGATGAATGTATTCCATTTGCTTCATGTAGTTCTGCTGCCAATCAAGAAGTTGAGGATGAAGAAGGTGATCAGCTTCTACGGAGGAGAAGGCGTTCTGATCTTGAGGGTGATGATTTAGCTGAATCTTCGGCTGCACGGCGTCGTCACTCTCGAATTTTGAGCCGCTGGGCTGCTCGACAGGCACAGGAAATGATAACAACAATTGAGAGGAGAAATCGTGAATCTGAGTTGATGGCACTTGCAAGATTGCATACCGTTTCAATGCTTGATTCGTCCTTTTTGAGGGAGTCCCATTCTCCGACTTCAAGGCAGCAGACTACCGTTGAGACTCCAAGCACACAAGCTTCTGCAATATTACAGATGTGGAGGGAGCTGGAGGATGACCATGTGTTGAATCGGGCTCGTGAGAGGGTGAGGGAAAGGTTGAGGCAGCAAACAAGTGTTGATTCTTCTACCAATATGTCCAGTACGAATATGTCTGATAGTCGGGGGAGTGAGAATCAGGGAAGCTTGGTGGATGCAAGTGGGAGTGAGAATGATTTCGGGCCATGGAACCATGATCAAATTGCATCACAGCATGTGAGGGATGAAAACAATGGTTCTAGCAGAGAGCAATCTCCCGATCTTGGCGAAGTTGAGAGGGAGAGAGTAGGGCAAATAGTACGGGGATGGATGGAGAGTGGAATTTCTGATCCATCACCAAATGTTTCTGAAAGGAGCCCAAGATCCAGAGCTGAATGGCTTGGGGAAACAGAACGTGAGAGAGTTAGGATTGTTAGGGAATGGGTACAAATGACCAGTCAACAAAGAGGAAGTCGTGGGGAAAGAAGAGAAGATCGAGGAACTGGACGTGGTGCACAAGCTGATAGAAGCCGTGATGCATTGGTTGCTGACCAGGATGAAGGACAAAATGAACACATTCGCAGAGACTTATTAAGGTTGCGAGGAAGACAAGCAATACTTGATTTACTTGTAAGGATAGAAAGGGAAAGACAGAGGGAACTTCAAGGGCTTTTGGAGCATCGAGCGGTTTCTGACTTTGCCCATCGCAACCGTATCCAGGTCAGCTGCCAAGTGTTGATGTTGTTTTATTTATCTACCTTTCATTGTCCTAGTTCATTTTGCTTAAAACAAAAATTGATTTGATTTTGGAAATGTCAAGAAGTAATTGAAGACTTTGTGTTTATGAGCTTTTCCTTTTAGAGTTAAAATTATACTGCATCTTGCTTCATTTAACTGTAAAGCTCTTTGAGACTCAAGAGCGACCTCAAATATAGAAAGTACTTTAAAAACATCTTTGCTAGGTACTATAATTGTGTCACAATCTTGATGACAGTTTTTAGTTATGCTTACTTTATATTATCTCTTTGACATCTCATTGTTTCACTAGATGCTATTTGCACTCAGTTATTATTTGACCACTAATCCTCTATATTTCCCCAGTCATTACTTAGAGGTAGATTTTTGAGAAACGAAAGGACTGTGGAAGAGGAGCGGCCACCTTCTATGGCAGCAAGTGAGATAGTTCAGCTACAGCAGCGACACACTGTTTCTGGCTTAAGGTATGTCGATTTAGTGGGGATGATTCATTTTGTTTCCTTCTTTTTTTTACTATGTCTTGTGAAAGTCCGTACTATTGTGTACCCTAAGCATTGTTATCTTTTTGTGCCTATATGTTTTTTGTCTAGAATGTTTTTCTGAAATGTCCTGTGAGCCTTGAATCGTGTCAAACTTCTGACTCCTAGAGTTTTGTTTTCTTAATTCTGATTTTTCATAGTTTGTAAATAATAATTATTTTTTGGGTAATGGTTTAGTTTATATGTATATATATACATATTTGGCTCAGGGAGGGATTCCGCTCTAGATTGGAAAATATTGTTCGTGGTCAAGCAGACGGTCAATCTGATAGTGCAACTAACAGTGACATGAATGATTCTAGAAATGATCGAGGTCAGACGAATGGTTCACAGAACATTGAGCAAGAATATGTACAGTCACAGCCTGAGAGTCAGGTAGCTGAAACCAGTCGGTTGCCTGACCAACTTGATAACATGGAAAGTAACTCAGAGATAGAAAATATGAATTGGCAAGAAACTACAAATCAAGATGGGGACTGGCGCGGTCAAATTCCTGAGGATGATAGAAGAAACTGGCAACGGACAACCTTTGGGCCACTTAGTGAGTGGAGAGAAGATAATGCAGAGGATGTGACAGTGAATTGGCAGGCAAATTCTTCTAATGCTTGGTCACCCCCCAGTACACAGGTAAATGCAGAAAGAAGAGAAGTTCATCCAGCAGAACCTGCAGCAGTTTGGCATGAGAGAGGCACCCGAGAAGCTGCTGGAAATTGGTCAGAGGGGCCCCCTGGTCCTTTTAGAAATCGTCGGTCTGTTCCAGTGAGACGGTTCAACAGGTTTCACCCACCTGATGATGATAACGTCTATAGTATGGAACTTAGGGAACTCTTAAGCAGGTGTTTATCATTCTCTGATTGTTACTATTCTTATCCGCAGGCATAGAAGTATTTACGCATTGCCTTCCATCTTTTTTGTAGGAGAAGTGTTTCTAACCTTCTTCGTAGTGGTTTCCGGGAAAGTTTGGACCAATTAATACAATCGTACGTGGATAGGCAAGGTCGTGCTCCCATAGATTGGGATTTGCATAGAACTTTGCCTTCACCAGCTCCTGCTTCTCCACCTCAGGATCAAGACCAACAGAATGAACAGACTGACGAACAAAATGATGCTGTAAATAGACCCACTCTAGTGCTTCCATCTCCGCCAGTTCCTCCACCCCAACCACTTTGGCACCATGACCTGCATCATACCAGCTGGTCTCGTCATACCATGCACCGTTCGGAAATTGTAAGCTGCTTCCTTTTCATTATTATTATCTGTTCTAATTCTTATCCTGGATTTAGATTTTGCATTGTCTATAGAAGAGACATGGTTCCATTTGTTATGGGGGAGAGAGTTCATTTTTCATTGACTTGCTCGGGAACCAGATTTTGGCAGTAGTTGTGTTTTCTCTCCCTCTCTCTCTGAACACACAAACACACACGTTCTTACAATGCTAAGAAATAGTTGAAGCTTTTGGACTGGTATTCCAAGTGAGATTCGTTGGTGGAAAAGCTTGCATGAGAATACCCGAAGTTAAACCACCACCCAAGTTTCATTTAAGTTTCGTTTAATTGGTTCCAGTTTATCTTTAACCTAGAAGCATTTGTTCTTCTAGAATGTGGGGCAACAATTTGAAATTGGTTTATGAAACTTTCCTGCCTTGAAGCTGTTTATTTCTGAATGTTGATTGTCTGGTTTGAGGGTGTGCTAAAATCCATGACTGATTTTAGCAGGAATGGGAGATTATTAACGATCTGAGAGCAGACATGGCAAGACTTCATCAAGGCATGAATCATATGCAGAGAATGTTGGAGGCTTGCATGGATATGCAACTAGAATTGCAGCGATCTGTTAGACAAGAAGTATCGGCAGCATTAAACAGATCTGCTGGTGAAAAAGGTCAGTTTTCATTTTACTGCAATGTATTGCTCCTGTATGTTGGATAGAAATGCATACAGAAATACTCTAAATGTACATCAACATGAATTGGCTCTCAATTTAGGTCTACCCGCTGAGACATCAGAGGATGGTTCTAAATGGTGCCATGTGAGGAAGGGAACGTGTTGTGTTTGTTGCGACAGCCATATCGACTCTCTCCTCTACAGGTATGCCTTCTAACTAATTCTTTTTAGAGTCGAACAGGAAAGATTCAGACCCCCTAACCTCTGAATTGTGTGGTATAAATGGGTTCTAACTCTTATCTGCTTAAAAGACTGAGATACCAACTATCAAGTGGAAATCTTACTGCAGATGTGGACACATGTGCACTTGTTCAAAATGTGCAAATGAGTTGGTCCGTGGTGGAGGCAAATGCCCTCTGTGTCGAGCACCAATCGTGGAAGTGATCCGGGCATACTCGATACTGTAGAAAGAAAAAAAGAAAGGGGAAAAGCAGATACAGTTAATTCAGTAGTGTGCAGTTCTTTCAATCCGATTGGAGGTGAGTCGTTTATTTGTTAACACAGATGGGAGCCGGAGATTTAGCGTTCGGGGTAGGTACTGCTGTGTTATTCTGATTACATGGAAACATTATCTTGCGTTGTATAATTGGAATGACAAATTTGCATGGTCGATTCATCATTTTTTACGTAAATAAAAAAAGAAAATGTAAGTCTGAAGAAGATTCTTTTCGTTTTCAACTCTTTTGACATTAGTTTGCAATACAGGCTTGGAAAATGCTTCAGCCATAGTATTCGGCTAATGCTCTTATTTAAAAGGTAAAGTAATTTCATTGTACATAATGTTCAAAATAAGAAATTCATACTTCCGCCAAATTTGCTTTTCGAACGCACGATATTTTGTCTATAAATCAATTGATAATGAGAGTAATACCAATGGTTCCATGTATCCTTTGAATGTCATGGGGTCTCATCATTTTTTCAACATGGGATCTTCACTAGAAAAGTTGGAACTTCATGGGTCCATTGGTCAAAATTGGAGAGATATCATTAAATATTTTTTCGTTATCTAACCTAGGTGGATGCTCGATTACTTAAACTCCTCTATAATCTCAAATCAAGGCTATATTGCTAAAAAAGATCATGAAAATTATCTTCCCTCTGCCTAAGAGAAGATGTGTAAATATTGGATTTTGATATCGGACTACCAGAAATTAATATAATAGAAGATTTTGCCTGAAGTTATTTTTTGTCTTATGAAACAAGAAGTATCCAATTTGATCGAGATCAATATTTTTTAGTGGTTTATAATATGGTAATTTCAAATAAAGATTTGAAAATTTTATGTTGTCAATATGAACATGGGAACATGATTCTCAAGCCATTTTTCACCAAAGTAAATCAAAACTAACTGGATAAATATATGCTTACGACACTTAAAAAGATGCAACGTCTTGACATTTTGAGCCCTATTGCCAATATCCCCAAATTTCAATTATTACATCACAAATTTCAATTATTACATCACAAATTTCACAGTTTTTTTTTCTTCTTACTTTCAAAATAATATCAGGTAGCATCATCATCTCATAGTTTGAAATTTCATTTCATTTCAGCTTTGATTGCTGAAGCCAAATGGTGATAGGCCTTTGTCCATGCATTGCCCATTTCTTCACTCCATTTCTCTCCCATTCCTTCTTTCACTGTTCGTAGCAATGCCTCTTTCACCACCTGCCCATATCACCACCACACCTCCCCAATTATTAATTCAAATTTCAAATTACCATAACTTAATCTCTGCTTCAAATTATTCATCTAAAACTTAACTTGTAAGTTTATTCCATTGTTATTGGATAATTTTTTTGAAGCTAGATAGTAATAAATTGTAATAACTAAAACAAAATGTCTCAATCTTTTGTTTAATTGAATTTGAAAAGTTACCTCGAAATGTGGATCAATGACTCCATTACGAAGGTGAACAGAGCCCAAATATTGCAACGTAGTCTCTGAGATGATCACTTCCCCTTTCTCCTTCAATTGAATGGCTGCTTCACATGTCTTCATTTTAATTCATTTGTTTTCTGTTAGTTTATATTATCTTTTCCAAACACACATACATTTCAACTTAATTATTATGCTATAATGCTTGAAGAGATCAGAATGGAGAAAACATGGGAAATTAATCAAACCCATTGCCGATATAACATCGTAAACATCCTTAAATACTGTTGAGACTGAAGGAGGCCAAAATGAACTTTTACATGCATCGTAATTGTAAACTGTTATAAACATATAATATTAAAGTACTCTAACTTCCTTGCAAATAAATATGACGAATGGAATGATTTACAGCTTTGAACGTTTCTTAACGAATCATATGGAGATCGACGTTGAATGTAAAAGACAAGAAAGGGAGAATAGAGAGTCAAAGTTGAGGAATGTGAAAAATTGGATAGAGAGTATATATATGTTGAAGAAACAAGGGAAAAGAGAGAGATTTTGGGACCTTTTCCATTTAAAAATCAGAACATTGGAGGATTTGACAAAAACCAACTTGAAAAGGTATGGTTAATAATGATAGAAATTAGGTTTAGTGGAGGTTGAAGAAATATTGGAAAAAGAAAGAGAATGTGACTTTGGAAGTGGGAGAGAGAATGTGTTGTTGGGAAGTGGAAGAAAAACTCTATAAATTCTAAATAAATGAGAGAGGGTTTGTTTGTTTACACAATTGAGTGAAACAGAGAGTCATCACACTATGTAGTAAACTATAATTTCACTTTTCATTCAACATTCTAACTATTTCTACTCCAATAATACATGTAGTTTTGAAATGTTCATACAATAGATTCGTCAAATATGAAAGAAAAAATGAAATGAAAAAAACTGACCATTTTGAAAACCTTTAAGGCATGAGCTTTGAGCTTAGGATTGTTCTGAGGGATCTCTTCAGAATCCCTTAAGAAAGAAAACATGGCCTTTGCTGCTGGAGCTATCTCCAATATCCTTACATTATAATTTAGTAACTAAATTAATACTTATGGTTCATAAATGAAAAATACAACAATAATAAAGGTAATTAATATATATACTTACTGAGTAAAAAAATGGAGGCTGTAGAAAGGCATATCCTTCTTCAAAACTTCATATGATTCTTTCACTAAACTTTCTTCCTTCTCTGTGAAATCCATCTCTCTCTCTCTTTCTCTTTCTCTTTCTCCTATTCTTTGTCTCTCTAAATGTTTGAAGGATAAGGGGCTTTGGAACCTCTCTTTAATACCCACTTTCATTACTCTCATTTTATAATGCTTTTTTTCTTTCTTCTCTTTCTAAATAAAAAATTAGTATTAAAATATTAAACTGCCCATTTTTATTTTAATATTTTATGTAATTTTATCCATTTTTAATTTAGATCATATTATATATATATATATATATATATATAATATATATATATATATATATATATATATATATATATATATATATATATATTAACATTGTCCAATCTTTTATCTCGAACAAAATACGAATACTATACCAATTATGACTTAGTTAACTTCACTTTGGCTTTACTATTAGCTTATTTTGTCATCGTTTCAATTTTTTCATTTTTAAAAGAGTTTTTTCAAAAATAAAGAAAATATTTATTTACATCTCGTAAAATGTCAAAATCCATTACATATGGTGTGTTGAACATTTTTCATTTTATTAAAACATATTTTCATGTTGCATTTTTAAAAAAATTGAAACTTTATAGTGAATTTTGATTAAAAGAAAAGAGAATTTATTTTAAAAGCTAAAAATAAATTATTATAATAGTTAAACTCGTGAAAATATTTATGAAATGCAGTAAAATTTTAATTTCTATTCATGTCTATCAATTTATAAAATCTAAAATTTAGGTGTTGTTTGTAATTAGTTTAGTTTATTTTATTTGAAAATAGTTGTGTAACTAAATTTAACAAAATTTTCATTTAAAATCCAAAATATAGTATAAAAATTGAATGAAGAAAGAAAAGGCATTTGAGGTGTGAAAATCAAGATTAGTTAGACAAATCCCAAGGATTATGGGATCTGTGGTCAGAAGATGAAAACGTTTGAACCACACATCAATAATTATTTATTTATTTATTTACCATTTTTGTAATAAACTAATATCCTCTAATGTAATTATTCCATATATATATATATTTATGTGGATACAATTGAAAGCTCAGCCAAATCTTACATTTCCATTTTTGTCCTTTATTAATCCCCAAGTCCCCATAAATAATTTTCCTATTGAAGAAAAATAAAAAAATTAAAGCAAAGTTCAATCATTTCAATCCAAAGCCTTTCTCCATGGGATTATACGAGATTTCGTATCTGTATGATACGGCATCGTATCTCACTCTTGATATCACCAAATCAAACCCCTAATTGGAAACCGCGTCTTTTTTTTTAAATATATATATATATATATATATTATTTTTAGTTATGGGCATCACTCTTCTTGCTTTTATTTATCACCTTAATTAATTTGACTTATGATATTATTTGATGGACTTATCAACTTCTTGCTTTTATTTATCGTCTTAATTAATCTGACTTATGATATTATTTTATAGACTTATCGTCTTAATTAATCTGACTTATGATATTATTTTATAGACTTATCGTCTTAATTAATTTGACTTATGATATTATTTTATAGACTTATCAACTATGATAAAAAGGATATTCTTAACTTATTTATAAAAAATGCTTGTAAAGAGATTTATGCGTTCTCATTATCGGTGATAGACTTCCATCGTTAGTATGTTATTGGCTATATTTGTAAATAATTATAAATTTTAAATAATTACTATGGCTAAAATTGTTAAATGGATGAGAAAAGCATACTCAAAATGAAGCCCTAATCATGGGCCCTAATTATGGAAGAAACAAGGCCCATATTCATGGGCTTTAAATCGTTCTCCCTTTTGTCCTTCAATAAATCATAGTATCAAATGATAACATTTAATAATATAAGTAAAACCTTTTTTTTTAATCTTAGTATGGAAACTTCACATGAAATTAGTGATGATAATATCAAACTTTGGTAAATAACTCAATACTTATGTCTTTAGAATGGATGATCCAGTCCTTCTCGTAAAGAGAAATTGCATCATATGATAAAAACATTTATAAAAAAAACAACTTATGACACCATTTTTTTTAATATTGCCAATACAAAAAAACTAGTGATATCAGACGGTAATCATAGGATTGTTAAGATCGTCACTTTTAAATTTTGCTAATTTTTCAAATTTAGAAAATGTCGTGACATGAACTCTATTATCATAAATTTTTTTGCTATTTTTGCAAAAACTACCTTACAATTGTTGAAGTCCATACAATTTTACTATTTTTTTTAAAAAATTCACTAAAATAATTTTAGTATATACCAAAACAAAAACTAAATAATATATTTAAAGTTAAAACTTCATTTTGTCTTTAAAATTTAATACCTACCCCAACTAGTCAATGTAGATCCAAAATATTAAATACATGGCCATGTTAGGACGTTAATACACATAATTTCAAATTTCACTTTATTAATTTGTCAAGCTAATTACTATAATGACCAAAATGCTTACTTCTAATAATTCAAAGACTAAAAACAAATCAAAATAAAAATAACTTCAAAAGAATTTTTATTATCTAAACTATTTAATAAAATAAGATAATTATAATTAATTTTTCCAAATCAAGTTTCAATACACTCTAAAAGTTCAATAAAGTGTTAAAAATTCCAATTGTATCATTCCATATATGTTCTATATTAATGGTTGATTATATCTTATTATATCAACAAAATTTTGATTAATTATCTTTTTTTCTTTTATAAAAAAATACAATTCTTTTCATAAACTTCAATCAAATAATTTTTATCAACCAAAATTACACACCACTTAAATCCAATTTACTCAAACTATATATTTTTTCGCATTTAAACTTAAAAATTTACAAAATATAGTTTCAACCCCTTGTAAAAAAAACACAAAATAAAAATTATTTAAAAAAGGAAAGATAAGTACGGTTATAACACATAACATATTTTATCAATCTATTTCGACATATCACAAGAGTTTATTCTTATAAATTTATGGACTAAAACTCGAGACTAAAAGTACATAAATTCTATGCGCTAAAACAGTAATTTTCCAAAAAGAAAAACGTAAGATGTTAAGTTGCAGAGAATATGGGGAAATGAGGAAACATGTTATAATAGTACAGTAGAATAATATATAGAAGTTGATGAATTAAGATTGAAGCTTCCTTAAAAGGGTAAAATATATATATGGATGAATCTACAATATGAAGGTTTGGAAATGATTAAAAAACTGACAGAAAGAAAGTGAAGAGAGAAGGAAAAAACCAAAACAAAACAAAACAAAAACAGATCTTAATTAAAGAAAGAAAGAAAGAAAGAAAAAGGAAAACAAAAAACAAAGAAGAGAGGAAGGAAGTTTCAGTTTTTGTGTGTAGAGAAAAATACATAGAGATTTGGTGTAGTTTTTGGTTGGATTCCCAATTGAAACACATCTGCTTTTCTTTCACTTTCCCATGATTCTTCTTTTCTTTTCTTTTTTCTTTTGTCATTTTCCTTTCCACCTTGGTTTTCAGGGTTTTTCTTTTTGCTTTTTACTTCTTCAGTTACTTATTTCTCTCTTTTTACTTTCGCATTAAAAAGAAAACAAAGCAAATCAAATATGATGTATAGTTTGTATAAACATTAAGTTACGTGATGAGGAAGGATGAAAGGAATAATTAATTATGTGTACAACACATAATACTGTTTTTTTGCACTTGTTTTTCTTTTTCTTTTAGGTTAAAAAACGTTCAACTAGCATAACATTTGTACTTTTAGTAAATCTTAAATTTATCACTACAATAGTTTTTCATGTCAAGAATATAATACGTGCAACATGGATATGAACATATTTTCAAATTTAGTAAAATAAACTAAAATATTTACAAACTATACAAGATCGTGGATTCTATCAAAAACAGAAACTGATAAATTAAAATACTTTTGTCCGTGTTTGTCAATGTCACTAATAAAAACATATGAATGTTTATTAGCGATAAAATCTGAAATTTTGTTATTTAGTAAATATTTGATCAAATTTATCATTTTTTGATCAATTTTTTTAAATATTTAGAATGAAAATGCTAATAAAGAATAGGAAGTAATAAAAATTTTACTGCAGACTGTGGTATGAACTAAATTTAAGATTTATTAAAAAACGACGTTTGGAAGTAGAAAAACGAAAATTGAACAAATTTAGAAGCGCTTTTTTTTTTCTTCTTTGGATCGGATGCTATATAAACAATAAGTTATAATAAAGCTTTAAGACATAATTATTAATAGTATTATTAGCAAGGCTTTAACATCACGTTTTAGACCACTTTTTTGGGCTACCATTTAGATCTTGATTCAACCACTTCTTCTTACTTTTCAATACCATTATTTGCTTAATACTCTTTTATTTCCAAGCTAAGATGCTTTATAATAACCAATATTATAATTAAGTTGTATTAATTTTCCCTTTATGCTTCATTATACAAAAATTGCACTAATTTGTTTGGCTAATCAATATGAGAGGCATTATTATTCTGTGCAAACTTACCCACTCCAACATTAAGACTCAAAATATTTAATCACTTTGGTAATCTAAAAGTTATAAGATTTAATTGGTTTAAATATATGGATACACTAAATACCTCTAAATCAATTTTAATTACATTAATATTAATACTATGTCAAATAATCAATTAACCTAACAATCTTAAGGTAACTTTTTTACATTAAAATATGTGTGTATATAATGTTGAAATATGCTTAATTTTGACGTATACATTAATAGTTTAACAAACTAGATATATAATAATCTTACTGTTATATCTATGTTAATTTATTTTGTTACAAAGTTTCTTGATGTGGACATAAACTCTAAAAGAGAATCTTTTACTAAGACTTAGATGTCATTATTAATATTTAAATAAAAATTTGTATGAAATTTCTTTGATTTGTACGAATATTCTCCCTATATAGATTTTTCTATAAAATTTGGGTCTATGTATTTTATTTTATTTTTCTTCTTTCACTACATTTAGGTTAAATAAAATTGATGATGATAGATATAGAAAGAGTTAGTTTAGAATCCACACGAATATGGAAAAGATAGAGAGACCAAAAAGGAGAAAAGAAAAAAGCAATTCTATAATAATCTGAGTACCCTTTTCTTGGGTTGCGACTTTGCGGTAAAAAAAGAATAATACATTAAATTCTCATTGGCGATGCCGTCTTAAGAATCACTTCAACGTTACAATTGTGCATGGAGAGATAGCGTAACTCTTTACCAAACAAATCTTTCCTTTTTCCTTCTTATTCTCTTTCAATACAATAATGTGTATACATACATACATACATTTCTAGTGATTAATATGTTTGTTATGAGTTTAATGTGCTCTATAAAATTTAGATTTAATTTTGAATTAATGTATATTTGTTTGGAAGTAATCAGTGTTTTCATGTTAAGTTTAATAATTCAATTTTTCATCGGAGTGTTCTTTTTACTCCTCTTTCTTCTCACCTACTTTATTAATGGATCGTGTGAGTGATTGTTCGAATATGTTTAGAAATGATAATTCTGATATGGTGAAAATCATTTCTTTAATATATATTTTCAATCACTTTGAAATATGTTTTAGAGTGTGTTTAATAAAAATCACAAAAATATGATGTTTGCCCACCTAAATAAAATGATGTTAGAAAAATAAAAAATCATTCAAATTTGATTTGTGAAGTATATTATATAATTTTAAAAAATATTTTTCGTATTAAACATAATGATTGAAAATCAATTTTAAGAATTTGTTACCAAACATAAATTCGATTATTTAGAAATAAATTGTATCTGTTTCTTTATTTAAATCACTACTCTAATTATAACTCCCAAACACATCCTTAATCATTTCAAAACCAATTTTGATCACATGTAAAACATATATAAAATTGTAAAGTTAAATACCAAACTGACATATTTTTATACAATTTCAAAATCACTTCGAAAGATGCATTCAACCTAGAAGATTCAGTCTTTGTTTATTAAAAAAATATATTACGAAGGTATTTAGTCAAAAAAAGTTTGAAAACAAGAGTCTAGTTGTGAATTCATTCCATATTTGACCCAAGAAGTTTACACGTCCCGCAACTAGAAAAAAAAATATTAATTTTACGTCTTATTAACTCTCTACTATACGAACAAAATTAAATTCATAGCCCTCACGACCTGGGGATTCACCAGTTGTAAATATAACTTGATTGAATAAATTAAGATTGATTGAATAAATTAAGATTAAGAGTATGCTTGCATTTTTTTAATCTTATAGAGCTTGAGATCTTTTATGTCACTCTTTTCACTTTCTGGTCACAAATTATGGGATTTGTGTTGGGTTTTCGGTTGCAGTATTTGAGTCTTTTTCCTCTTCATTTACGCTAACTCATTATCCTCTCTGATCTCATCTCATTTCTCACACGTCAAAATGAAGCCATTGACTGCACCTTCTTCCTTTCCAACTTTGGTCCCTTTGATCATTTCTTATTATTATACCCATAAAGCTTCTATCTTACATATCCTACATCCCAAATCATCTCATTATTCTCCCTATTCTTTTTTTCTTTCCCCATATTCATTGCTTCTTGAACCCAAATATCCCATTCTTCGTTTTAATGGGAAAAAAAAAATCTCATCATTTTTTTTTTCTATCAACATTTAACATAATTGAAGTGAAAATCTTAAATTATTCGATGTATTTATTAGAAAATAACAAATAACAATAATAACAATAAAAAAGACTTTTCGGAATTAGAGAAAATATAATTTTATATATTTTTTAATTAAAAAATTTGTACAATAGGAGATCAAACCATTTCCTACCTATTAAATGATCGCTTTTTATTTCCTTGACTCAAATTTATTGTTTTTTTTCTTTGAAAACACGTTATCGAAAGCCATGTAAAGCTAAATAATATAAATTGAGGTAGATAATTTGAACTCAAATACTTTAGTATCGGAATATAAAGATATCGGTTGAGCTAAGTATATAGTTATCAAAATTATCAAAATTCATTTAGTTTTAATGAAGAAAAGATAAAGTTGTCGTTTTCTTTTCTTTTCCAAAACTTCAAACACATTCAAGTGCATATTGTAAGAAAAATTCGAAATGTTAAATTATTCTACACCTTATTACTCTATTTTAAGAAAAAAGAAAAGGACAATAAAGAAATTCCCGAAATCAAAGATGTTATTTATTTTTCTATTAAAAAATTACAGAATTGAAGGTCAAAATATAAATATTAGTTTAAGGATGATAATTATTTTTTTAGTCATTACTAATCTATGGTTTGATTGACATTAGGGGTGGAGAATTTGAAGACTCTGCCTTGTTCTACACACAAATAATAGGTAGAGAGGATGAGGTAAGGTTTTGGATTAAAACTAACGTGTTAGGTAGTGGCACTCTCAAAGCTTTTATAATTTCAATTACGTACGACTTTCATAACTTATGATTATTTTTTATTTTCTCTAAACTGATTTCTTGACTTATTTGATTCAACCCAATCCTACTCTTAAATTATAACATTATTTAATACAATAACTAATTTGACTCAACAATGGTTTTTGAGATAATAATAATCAAAGTTTTAAAAAATGTTGATTTCAGAGAGCTTAGATGAAAACTTTTTAATCTTCAATGGATTTGGGAAAGCTGTTAATTTAGGAGATTACTTACTCCTTTTGACTGAATGATCATAAAATTATCATATAAAAACGACATAAAATTAATGTGATTCAAAGTTATATTAAATAAAACTATGTATATATGTAACAGGATTTTTTCATAAATAAAAATAACAAACAAATTATTTATCCTACACAAAAAATTCATTAATATTTTGTCAAATGTTATTTTTTATTATTTTTTTTACAATTTTCCTATAATTTTATAGTAATTTTATGGATGTAAATTGCTTTAATAGCAAATTGTTTAGATTATTTCATAATATAAAAAATTATTATAAAAAAAGTGAATTTTTACTATATTGCTTATTTTACTATATTTCAAAACATCTCTAATTTAATTTAACTCTTATTTAAAAAGATATATTTGATTCTTTAACCCTTTTCTTTGATTATTTTTAAAAACATCTCTGATTTAATTTAACTCTTATTTAAAAAGATAAATTTGATTCTTTAACCCTTTTCCTTGATTATTTTTAAATTTTATATTTTAATTAAGAGAAAATTGACTAATTATTTATACTATATACAAAAAATTACTAAAAACAACGAAATTCATTGTAAATATATTTTGTCTAAATGTCGACAATTTTTATTTAATTAATTAATCGTTTAGTGAAAAATATATTTTATTCCATTATTATTTGTTTTTCTTACTAGGTTATTATTATTAAAATAAATATATAAAGGAAAGAAAAAAAAAAATCACAAAACGACGACGGCTTAGGTGTATGTCAGAGTTCGATCGTCCGGAGCGGAGCAGCGCAACGAGAGTCCTGTCTTTTTTGTTCTTTTTGGTTTTTCTTTTTTTCTTTTCTTTTTTCTTTCTAAATTTAATTTTTTTTTCTAATTTCATTTGGTTGAAATTGAAAAAAGAATACTCGAATCGAATACATCGTGTTCTCTAATTCTCCACTCATTTATCAAAAGGGTAACAATGTAAATTTTCCAATAGCAAGAACAAGCATATAAAATCACTTCTTGCTTTCCACAGCCCATATTTTCATTTTTAATATTCATTCCAAGATCTAATTTTCCAATTTATTATTTATTTTGTGAATATTATTTCTTTTCGCCCACCGTCGTTTCTCACATTCTAGAGATCTTTTATTCTAAAATTGAAAAGCAAATAATTTAAACTGTCCTTTAGTTAAGAAGGGGATGTTTTAGAAGAACCTGTAAATAAATACTGATTTGATAGTTATGTTTCATTTGTCTGTAAAAGTATGTTCAATTATCATTTACATCTTCTATTATTTACACCTTTAATAGCCTACCTTGTTAAATTCTCTAAAAAGATATATGATGATTGTGTAAAAAATATAAATAAAAAAGAAAAAAACCTTATTAAAATATCACTGAAATGAGTATAGTTTAGTCTGCACAAAACTTGTTGTATCAATTTCAATATTATATACATAAAGAGAGTAAAATTGCGTGGAGATTGCTTGCCTTCGTTAATGTCTCCCTAACCCTCCCTGGGGAGCAGATTCTCTAGATGGGATCTCACTATCCAAAAGATATGAAAAAACAACTATATATATATATATATATAACACAATAATTTTTGGTTGACTTAGAATTAATTTGTAGATGCATTAAAATCAGCATTAATTAGAAAAAAATAAATAATATATTGCATCATTCACCACAAAGTAAGCTCTTAATTGCTTTAAAACTATGTTAAATCACCACTTGGCTTCAAGATTAAATTTTAATTTAATGGCAGAGATGATCAATTCTTCTTCACATCGAACATAAATCTTCACACACATATATAACTTTATTTTCAATTATACACAAAATAAACATTTTCTTCGATAACTCGAGTCCATTCATTTTTATATTTTTTATGTTTAAAAAATTGTAATAATATCATTTTTAAAAGTTAATCTAGTATTTACTAACTCTAAATTAGGTTGAAGTTTAACTTTTTACAACCACTTTGTCTAACATTAAATATTATAAGCATGACAATTAAAAATTATATGGTAATTTTGATAATCCCAATGTATTATAATATTAAATTATAGGTATAAGAAAATGAGATTGCTCTAATGCAGTTACAATACACCTATTGTATTTAATGCAATAAAAGAACAATTTTCCATTAAATAAACGACTGGGTTAACTTTTTCTATTTGGGTTAAACATATAAAAGAAGTGAATTAATTAAAGATTTGATGTCATATATATACTTTAGCTAAAAAAATATTAGTTGAAAAAGTAAAGAAGTTAGTGTGTAATACTTAATAAGTATATATTTTATAAAATGCCTCGAGAAATGGTTCGTTTCTTCATTCTTAGTCCATCAGATTCAGTACATGCAGAAAAACACAGTGTACTCATCTTTCTCTCTCATCGTGAGTGAAAAATATTACAAAAAAGCATAACAAAACAATCGAAGTTTATGGATCCCGAAGTCGTGTCAATCACTCAACACGAAAAATGTCAAAACTAACCAAAAACATATCAATTTTAAGTTATTCCCCCACACATATATACACAGAGAAAATTATTGAAAATGAGAAACTCAGCAAAATCAAGTTTTCAAGTGTTGTGGGTTTATCAGGTATTCTTGAGAATAATGACTATATGTGTGTGTGTGTGGAGAATTATCAAATATAATCATAAAAATGCATGAATATAGCCATAATCTAGACTATAACTAAATATTATTCTATTGATAGAAGGTTGGATTTATCATCTCTAAATTATTTAATCTATCAAAATTAGGTAATAGTAAAAAAATAAATAATTTATTGTAAATTTTGGGATCTCGATCACTAAACAAATAAAAATAAAAATGATTAATTGCTGTTATTTTTAGAATTTATTTTATTTTAGATGTAATTTGTTAGTGTTTTTTTTTTATAAATAAATTGAAATAAATGGTCACGTTATAAATTAGGGTTATTGCTACTTAGGATGCTATTTTTTTGTAGAATAAATTACGTTTTTACTTATTCATAGTCTCTTCTGTCTTAATCTTAACCTTACAAAAGAAAACAAACAAACAAATAAAATACCTTCTTCATTTGTCTTTCACTGATCTTACCTCAAAACCAACAATTTCAACACAATTCCCTGAAATTCTCAACTGTTAATTCATTTCATTGAATTAACTTCCAAATTGGATCTGAAATTAAATTCAATTTACATAAATCCAACGTAAAAACGTGTAGTAATGATAATTCGTTTTACATAATTAGCTTGAGAGGAAAATTGTACATTAATTAATTCAAGGTGTAAGAAGAAGAAGTCAAAAAGAAAGAAAAGTAAGAAGAAGAAGGTTAACAATGGCGATTTAGTGAAAAAGTAATAATGCATCGAACAATTTCATTTACACTCGCAGAAGCTTCGTTTAGCAGATTTTCTTACTCTGTCTTCATGATCAAAACTCGAATTTAAATACGGTTCAATTTCATCTCTATGCACGATCTCCACAAATTCAAGCTCCATTAATCTCCTTCTACAACTCGGCGGTCTCTTCCGCTTCCGTGGCGCCGGCGGACATTGTTCCACCGCCGGAATCTTGTTCTCCGCCGACGTCGGTGTACGGCAACTCAATTCTTCCGCTCCCCCGTCCTCCTCGTCTACTCGATCTTTCTGAATTATCACCCCCCCGTGATCGCCGCCCGCCATTACTGACGTCGACGTCGTCGGCGGTGGAATTTGAAGCTTGATCGGCGGACGACGGACGATCTCCAACAATGTCCGTCGGAGATCGAGTTCTGTGGACATCTTGAATTAAATAGAAGAATGGAAGAAGAAGAAGAGAGAGGATGGATTTGGGTGGAAAATGAAGAATAATGTTTGTTTGGGGATGAGAGGAGTGGGTATTTATGTGGGCAGATAAAAACTAAAATAAAATAAAATTTGTATTTGTATTTGTATTTTATTTTTACTTTTGATTGCTTTTGTTTTGTTTTTTAGAGTAAAAAAAAATGGGAGTTGAAGAGAGTGGCGTGCATTAGAAGATAATTAAGAAGGAGAGAGGGGGTGTCTTTATTCCTCTTATTCCCACAAGCTAAGGGGGAAAAGAATCTGATGATGGGGATTGAGTGTGTGTGTGTGTGTGTTTATATGTATTTATTATTATTATCACTAATACTATTTACAAAAATTACTATTTTCATGTAAAATCTTCCATATCAACTACTTTGTTTATGAGGGGATAGAATCTTAGGTTCTTCTTATATTTGTAAATTTGGAATATATTCTTTTCATTTCAAATTTTGAAGATAGTAATCAAATTTTAAAAAACATTCAAATATATACAAAAAATAAATAAGTTGAATATTAGTACTACAGCAAAAATGGTGGAAATGTCTCGATTTTGTTATTGTTTTTTCGTATATTTGTGTGTCGAATAAACTATGAAAATGATTGTGAAGATCAAAATGTGAAAATTGGGTGAAAGAAATGAATAAAAAAACTTACGATATATTTTCAAATTAAATCATACAATAAATTAACTAGTAGTATTTACTAAATTAAAATATTAATCTCTAACATAACTAAATTATTCCAAGTTTAAGTTGTTTTTAGACTTTATTTATATATATATATATGAAGTATTTAATCAAAGTTAAACAAGAAAATTATTACAAATATAGAATAGGTTGAGAGATGCCAAATTAATCAATAAATTTTCTATTATTTGCTTTTGCTTTCATCACATTTTTTTTTTCTTTTGGTTCTATTTTTAGGTAAGGAATCAACGAATGATTAAGACTCTTCCAATTGTAAACATAATTTTATTTCACGAAACTTGCATACCTAATATTTTGAAATATTAAACAAAACTTACCCTTTTCCTTACTAATTATTTATGTAATAAAGCAAAGGTAGAACTTGAAAAATGGAGGATAGTCTTAGGGACATTGAAGTCTTTTCCCTTTATATATTGCAACAAATATCTCGAATAAATTACATTTATTTGTGACAACCATATATCATGTGAAATAAATTCATTTAATTTATACAAAGCATATGGTGACATTCATTAGATATATATTGCTATTTACATCACTTCTTGTTTTAATTATTAAAAAAACAAACTTATCTTTTCACCTAAAACTGCAATTTATCGTCATTATAACTTTCATGCTAAATAAGCTAAGCTAGTGTTCAATACAAATTTTGATTTGAATCTTATTTTCCTTCTTCGTCTTCAAATTTCAAAAGATTAGATTAGCTATTAACTTCCCATTAAATTTAATTATCTTAATTAGATGCATATTTCGCTAATAATTTTTCCTTTCTCCCCCAAAATTATTTAAATGTTTTGACTTTTGAAATAAGCATATAAATCCTTAAACTAATTTTAAAATAATATTGAAACAGTGTGTCATGTAAACTCATTTAACAAGTGGCAGTTTTTCTAATATGAATCTAATAAATTCATAACTTATGAAAGAGTTTAAGAGCCGTTTGCTTATATTATTTAATCACCCGCTGATTCACAATTTATAACATTTTACAATAAAACTAATTAAATATTCTATTTTTGATAATTTCTTAAAAAATTTAATGTGAAAAATTAAGATTGTTTAAGATAATTTAGATCTCACTCAAATACACTAAAATAAGTTTCATTTTATTTCTTGAATAATAAGTTGGCTAAATAATTTTAAAATAAAAACAAAATACTTGCACAATTTTGCTACTGTGTGTAAATACATAGTGAAGGTAATTTTATATTTAGGGTATTTATTTATGAGTTTGATTTGACACGAAGTGAAATGGAGAAAGAGTTAAAAGATGATGGGGGGGACAGGTGTCAAGTGTAGAAGAGAGGTAAAAGTACCCATTTCGACGGATGATGTAAAGATTGGGGCAATCGGGTGAATTAATAGCGTTGCCCGATCTGGGCTCTCTTACTTTTTGGACATGGACATGTGGACACTGCGTGCAGAGGAGTTCGTTAAGGCCAAAAACGCACACTTTTTCCCACACCCGCTCAACACTGCGTGCTATTCAACCTCTCTTCTTTTCTTTTTTTTTTTCTTCTTCTTCTTCTTTTTACTACATATACATGTTCGTATGTCTTTCTCTCGTGACATACTCATATGATTGCACATGCAAAAGAAGCAACCTTGCTGTTCATACCTACCATTATGTTGCTTAAACATGGCATGTATCTGACGTGGCACATCCCAAATTATGATCATTATTATTATTTATTCCTTCCTCCCTTTTCCTTTTATTAATCTTTTTGTTTGAATTTGTGTTTCTTCATTTGGTTGCATGATGTTCAGCTTGGATCCAGACAAACTTTTGTGTTACGTTTAAAGTAATTTTGTGAAATCTTTAATCATTTTCTTTATCGTTTGTTATTATATATAAAAGTATTTTTTAATTAATAAAATAAACTAATATATTTAAAGTTAAATTTTAGATTTTACACTTGATAATATTTTATCACTCTAACATATCAATTACTATTAATTGTTAATATTGTGTAAAAGTTGCCATTTTTGAAAATTTCTTATATATATAATCATGTTTTTTTTTTTACTTAACTTTTTTAAAGAGAACATCACTATTTGAGTAGACCATAATATGACTTTCACGTAGAGTTTTTTATTTATTTATTTTAATTTCATTAAATTTGTTCATAAACTTGTAGAATTTGTTGTTTTTAATTCTTAGTTGAATTCTAGTTTATTCGTTTATTAATTGTAACAAAAATAAATATACAAAATTATTTGGGAACTTAGTAGTTTCAATAAAATAAATTTGTGCTTTAAAGATAAATTTAACCAAAATAAAAATGAACGCTTGAATAATATTTTTAAAATCATAAATTTAAATGAATAGTTTCAATGTTTTTTTTTTCTTCTTTTGTAAAATTTATCGAATTTTATTACCTATAAATTGTTTATCGAATTTTATTACCTATAAATTGTATGAACCATATATTTTTTATACTATTTGGAGTGAGAACTTATTAAGTTATTTAAATTATAATTTGCATTATTAGTTAATATAGTGTTAAAATCTATTAAATTTAAATATTAGAGTCCAAGTTCATACCATCAAATTTAGTTTAATGCTAAAACAGAGGATGCAATTTAAAATTTAGTGAACTAATTAGACACAAAAGCCAAATAAAATTTAAAATATTATAATTAAATCGATATGCTACTAAATACACTCAAATACAACCATATGATTGATTTCTATTAATAGAACCAGCACAAAATATAAGTGTTAGGGTGTGTTTTTTTCTAACAAATAGATAATTAAACTATATATTCTTAAATAGAATATTGGTGTTAGAGTTTATCTCAACTTTAAAAGATAAATATTCTTTTTACGAATTTACATAAGTAGTATATATCTAAATACTAATTTCATTGCATTAATTTGGATCGCATAACCACGTGTTAAGGAGGAATCTCTAGTGATTTTACAAGGGACGTTTGACTTTACTAATTTAATGTTTATGATATAATTTGATAAAATAGGATAACTGAACAATTCAAAAGGTCCAAAATTCAAATATTAGTGTATCAAAACTAGCTTAGTGATGAAATTGTTCTCTAGTCCCCTAAATCAAAATTCAAGTCATACTTTGTTCTTTTCAAATTATAAAGTCTCAAGTCAACAAAATTGATGTATTCGTCACTATCAACCATTAGATCGATAGTTAATTACAGATATTTTACGAAGAAAAAAAACAAAAGAAAAATTGCATTAGACCGTAAAAATGTTTGGAAAAAGCATCTCATAACACATGTATTTTTTTTCATTTTGCAAATTTAGTAAGTATGACGGTAACTAGACGTTAATCGATTTTTAAATTTGTTATTTTTATAAATTTGAAAATATAAATTACATTAACTCTTTCACAAAAAAACTCTTCCTAATAACATTTACAAAAATATTGTAAATTTTCAAAATTTATGGTTTAATTTTAATATTAGGTTGTGTTTTATAAATAGTTTACATAATTTATAACAATTTCCAATTTAGAAAAATGGAATTAGTGAGTAAAAAAAAGGTGATAAAATAATAAAGGCGAGGGTCGGGGAGCCACGCGCGCGTGAAGTAGCGGCGGGGAGTAAGGAAGGTGAGTAGCTAAAATCCAAGACTAAAACGGTGCGTATAGAAGCATCGGATACCTTGGAAAAGTCGTGAAGAAGGGTATCGAGCTACCCGTACCTGATCTCTCCAAGGTGGAAAATTAGAGAATAAATAATTAGAAAAAAGGAGGGAGGAGGGGAGGGGGTGAAAAATGGATTAGGATTTTGGATGGGATTGGGTTTACCAAATACCAACTCATTGTCAAAAGTGAATCTTTCCACGTGAGGTGTCTGGTAGCGTACCAACTGCTTGGATTTCAGCATTAATCATCCCCTTATTATTATCCTTATTATTATTATTATTATCTTATATGATTTTATCCCCTACTTATTATTTTTTTTAATTTCTTATTTTACTTCTTTAATTATTATTACTATATTCGGTTATTTTTTCAAATTTCAAAAACTTGGACAAACATCGTGGACACTTATACCATCCTCCTATAATAATAATCTTTATCCTTGAGTTTTGTTTTCTTCAGGTTAAATTAAACTTTTAATTTTTTTAATTTTCAAAACAAATTCGTTGCGTTTTATGAGTGTAAATAAATATTAAGGATTTTTGCACGACAATTATCAAAATTTAACAAAATATTTATAACATATACCAAAATTTTATATTTTATTAATAATAAACATTCATAGTCACTTATATGTTTTTATTATCGTTACTAATAGATAAAAGATTATCAGTTTCTATCATTATTATAATTCAAAATTTTGCTATAATTTGTAGATATTTTTATTTATTTTACTATATTTGAAAATATCTATTTTTTTTATGTTTATTAAAATATTTTAATGGGGTGTTCGTTTGTTACCTACCTGAGCTTCGTGTAATGATGGAGATGGTAAATTAAACCTATACTTTTTCAAGTGGTTGAGTCGTTTTAACTAAATTTAAGCAACTTTATTATTATTTAATAATATAAAATTTTATATTTGCAAAACTAATTAGCAAGGAGACAATTAGCTTATTTATCTTATTAAGAGTGTAAAACAACTTGATTTTTTTAATGTGAGATTTTTAACATTCCAACAATTACAATGGTAGATGGATAAATTAATTAAGAACGCCAATGCGTTTTTACAAAGTATGATGATTAAGTTGTTATGATAGTTATATGGTTAAAATTGATATAAATTTAAAGATGCATAGAATAATTTGTTATATACTAGATTCTAAAATGATTAAGATACCACTATTTAGCTTATAAAATCTACTTTCATCTCTTTGTTTATATTTATTTTTTCGTATCATTTCTACCAAAAAAAGAAAAAGGGTAGGACGATTTTTTCAAACTAAAAGAATTTTTTCTACAAACTTGATTACCAATTTAATTATTTATTTTTAAAAATGATGAAATCCATGGATAAATTTAATAGAAACAACTACGTCTATTCCAAGTAAATTGACACAACATCTCTGTTGGTAATGAAATCAAAAGTGATCAAATAATGCACATTTAGAGTGAAATGTGAGTAATTTAAACTCATACCACTTGTGGAAATATGAACATAAAATATGGAGAAAGACATTGGGGGCCTCTAATTTGAGGAGCTTCCATAGATGAGATGAAGGTGATTTTGGGTGGGGACTTGGGGGATTTTTTTTTTCCCTTTTCAACTTCCCTTGTTGGCAATGATTTTATTTTGTTGAGTTAATGTGTCTTATTTTGTCTGTTCATAAAAAAACAAAAGTGGGGTAAGTTATATTTCATTTATTTATAATATGAACTCCCACACACACACATATATGTATGTATGTATATAAATTCTTAGAAGATATTATAGTTTATTTGGCTTACAACCTTTATATTCCCATCTCCTTAAAAGAAAACTTAATTTTTGTTTAACTTTTGTAAAAATGGTTTTCATACCACAATTTTCAATGAGGTTTTGATTGAAAATAATAAAAAGGAAATAAAAGTTTAATAGAAGATAATGATAATAATAAAAAGACCCTTCATCAATTGTCGTTTTACATTTCATTTTCCATTATCTTACCATTAAAATATCAAGTATTCTTTTAGGGAAATTATAATATATGGAAGTAAAAAGAAAATAAAAAGTTCAATTAAAAAAAGGTAAAATATGGATTTAAAAAAATATTAATTAATTATAAGAAAATGCCCCACATTTTATTAAGAAAAACAAAATATGCGTCTAAAATAAAAACTTATACACAATACGTTATCCTCGAGTCAAAGAAATACAACAAAAAAATATTTTTAAAAATAATAAAATAAATTAAAATATTTACAAATTATAGCAAAATTATGTATTATATTCATGATAGTTTTTTATCACTATACCATATCAATAACTATTGATAATAAACTTTAATATAAGTGGTAAATATGTCGTAAAATTTGCTATTTTTGAAAAATTATCTAAAATAAAATATATTTTATTTATAATTTTTTTAAAAATTAATAATAATTAAAAAGAATTATTTTGAAAGATATAACTATAAAAAATAATCAGAAAGTACGATAAAATTCGATATATTGATAGAGGCGGATAAACTTCTATTATTAATATAATTTAAAATTTTACGTAAATAATTTTTTTATTGTTTTAGAAAAATATTCTCTCCACCATTTTCTTTGTAAGTATTTTAAATGTGAAGCATGTCACCGTCAGTGTTAAATATAAATGTTTCCCGATTTTTTAAAAAATGTTTCACAACCGTAAATTAAATATAATAAAGAAAAAGTGTTATGAAAATGAATTATTAATAGTTATAGTTCAAAATAGTAATAATTTGGAAATACACTGTATTAAATATGACGGACCCATATGTTTGGTTACATGAAATATTTACAAGATTCTGTGTACATACAAATCTAGCTAAGGTCTTGTAACGAGTAAATACATGAACGTAATCTGAACCCAAAAAAAAAAAATTTAAAGGAGAAAATATATAATTCCATGTACTATCAATTATAAAATATATATAATGATGTATCAAATAATTTAATAAATTGAATCCAAATCTTACTTGTAATTTATCAAAGCATGTGTTACGTTCTCCTTGGTAATTACAACTCTAAGCAAAAAAAAAAAAAATCCATAATTAAAAGGGTTTTTTCAAGAATAATTACAATAATGGTTGATTCCGAAGGGAAATGTATATAACAAATCAATTATTGAAATTCAAAATTTTGATAGAAAATAAAACAATACTTTATACAATTTAATTAACGTTTGGTTTATATCTAAATGTCAAAATAATAGACTGTATTAAGTCATTATATTAAAAAAAATTGAATATATGACAACATTTTAAAAAATGTATAAATATAGCAAAATTTATCAAAGTCTATTACCGATAAAACTATACTATAAACATTTGTCTATTACTAATAATCCACCAGAGTCTATTAGCGATATAAGTCTATCACTTATATATTTTTCTATATTTATAGATTTTTTTAAAATTATTGCTATATACTTAATTATTATTCGTAAAATTGTCACAATTATAATTATTTTTAATTCAATTAGAGAATTGGTATATAGCATGTGCCAAAATTTAAAAAAGTGAATACAAATTAGGTTACATTGTAAGCATATATAAAACTAATAAATAAGCTTTTCGTATTTGTGTCGTATAATTGATTCAAGACATTTAATTAACACAAATCTAATCTTGCGGTTTACTTTATAATCCTATCTAAAACACACATTATTTATCTAACATCATAGGCCTGTTAGGATTTGTATTTTTATAAATTAACAACTTAATTAAAGAAAAAGGTAAAACAGGAAAATGGAATTTTAGAAAATTGGGAGGAGATTTGAAGGACCACCAAAAAAAATGAAGGAAATTAAAGAAAAAGGTTTGGAGTTGGAGGGTAAGATAAAACTAAAACGCGCATTAAGGAGGTTAATAATGGATTAGTAAGTCAAGTAATAAAACTATTGCCCGCGCAGCCACGCCGCACGCACAGCTCCCAAAACTCACTGAATAATGCTCCACACGTTTTCCTTTCACTTCACCCGCCTCAGGTCAACCCACGTTCGTTCGTGGTAACATCTTTCTAGTTTTAGTATTTTCTCTAAATATAGTAGTTTTTTGTTTTTATTTTTGGGAAAAAATTTACTTTGACATTTAGATTAGAAAAACAGAAGGAATATTTGTACTATTTATAATTAAATTTTTTTGGAATATTTTTTAAAATAAATTAAAATATTTACGGTCTATACCAAAATTTTTAATTTTATCACTAATAATCTTCTATCACTCCAACTTATCAATGAATATAGACAAGTTAGTGATCTCAAACTGTAATTATAGTACTATCAGACGATAATTATAGAGTTATCGACTTTTAAATTTTTTATTTTTACAATTTAAAATATATGACATGAATTCTATTATTATTATTATTATTATTTTTGCTATTTTTGCGATAACTATTTTATATATATAAAAAGATTGATATTAATGATTTGTTTTTGTTTTTGAATATTTATTATGGAACGGTTGTAAATTTACACATGAATTGATGTTATATTTCATGTGTGGTTCCAACCTCCAAGCTGTCCCTCAAAAGAACGTCCCTTTCGGTATTTATACACAACTAACCTAATTATTTGATTCCTTTTTGCTACAAAGAAAAAGATAAATAAATACTGATTTTTTTTAATATTTAAATTCGTCTGGTAACGTAACTAGAGGACAAAACAAAAAAAGAAAGAAAAAATTGTGAAGGCTCGATTTGATAATCTAATGTGATTCATTCTAGAATTAAGTTTTCCACGAAAATTATGAAAAATAAAATGTTTGTACAATGTAATAAATTTTTGGTTTAAGTGGTTTTGAAAGGTAGATAGTTTGTCAATTTTTTAAAATTTTTTGAAAAAACCTTTTTTTAGTTATTTAATTAATTGAGTTTTTTTGTTATATTTTTTAACAGTTTTGTTTTTTAATGTGTAAACTGACATATATTAAAAAAAATGAAAGAAGAGATTGTTTTTGTTTTAACTATAAAAATTCAAATTGTTATTTAAAATAGAATATAGTTTTAAAAAACCATCTACTCATGAGTTTATCAACCGTAAAAGTCTATCACAATCGACTTTGTTGTATTTGTAATATTTTTAAAATATTGTTATACCACCACTCATCCTTGAAATTGTCTCCAATCTAATTACCTTATGATTGATCACTCCCAGAATCGAATCAAATTATATCTAATAATATTTACGACAATAATAAAATAATAATAAAAAATAAAATGTAGACGCTGTCGCAATCAATGCCTTTGTTCGTGGGTTTGGGCTTGCTTTCAAGTCCATCAAAAGTCACGTAATTCTTTTATAAGCCCACGAGGTTCGCATTATATTATTTTTTAATATAATAATAATATATAACATTAATTAAAAACACGGCTGTGATAAAATCGGTTAAAATCTATTAACGATAGAAGACTTTTATAGATTGTATATCAAATATTGATAGACCATAAAAATATACTAACTTTAATAAATTTTGTTATAATTGTCGGTTTTTTAAAATGTTAGTATATGCTTTATTTCTAAAATTGTTACTGACGTAACTATTTTTTATTAAAAAATATTAGTTTTTGGTATAATTACAAGTATACATGTTTTTAGGGTTGGTTGATAATAATTAATTAATTACAACCTAACAAAATCCCTATTTCTGTTTTCAATTTCTATCGTATAAGAGTTTGGTTAGAATCAATTAGTTTATAGTTTCGTGAGTGGTTCAGTTAAGGATAACTCAAATACTTTGAACAAAAGGATAGTTATTGAAAAAAAAAGTTCAAATATAGATGATTGTCATTCGCACGAGAAAACATATTTGATGTGGTTGAGGTGAGTATTAAACCATCTTTCGAAATTAACGCAAAAAATCTAAATTCTCATTAAAAGAAATATAAATTATAGCAAAGAAATTACGTGATAGTAGATATATTTTCTTAAAAAATAAAAAATTACGAAAATGAAATGTTACTTATTATTACATGTGGTAGACTCGGCTACTTTTGTTTCGGAGTTGGGAGGGTACTTTTGTAATTTTTGAGGAGTAGAGTGCAAGAAATTAGTCAAGAAAAGTGAGGTGAGAATTGCAAAGGGATGAGAGTGACAAAGAATATATTATTGAATCACAAATTTTTATGGTTTGATGTATTGAAGAAAGGGATGTTTCAAGTAATTAAAATCAAATTTCTAACCTCCAAGAAATGAAATGCATAAGGACTAAAACATGATGAATATTTATTTTATTATATTAAAATTATTGGACATTTAAGTAGAAATTGTTATATTTTTTTACTATTATTTAAGTTTGGAAGTCTAATTTTGATGTTGCATTTGATTTTTCATAATGGGAATGATTTGAGTGTAAATAGTTACACCACTCTACTTTGGGTTGATTTTTGTATTTTAAATCCTTGGAGTCTGAACAAGAACTTTCGCGGTTATGAGACGGGTATAAAAGCGAAACGGAACTCAACAAACTAGAGTAAACAGAAAAACGAATCAGTTTCACTTCTTCACTTTGGCGCTACTCTCTCTCTTTCTTTTCCCTCTAACAACCAAACTTCAACTTCGGACTCTCGCCTTCGCTGTTTCCCGCCATTTTCATCCACAAGAAGATTTCGTACAATCTCCATAATGATGCAGGAATCACTTCCACCGCCGGTTGGTGGCGCCGCTGGTGGTATCGGTTTCTTATCGTACAGAGAACGATCTCTTTCGAAGCGGAATCTCAAGCAGCATCAGGAACAAGGCAATGTGTACTTTGAACGTCCTGTTACGCGTTCTCGATCAAACCTCTGCCGGTCTGTTAGTCGCCGCTGGTTCGCGTTCAGTAGGAGATCCTTCTTCATTTTCACTGCCATTGCTTTGCTCTTGCTATTCGTTCTTACGTTTTACCTGGAGAGTTTGATGACTTCGGTGTTCTTGAAAAGGAGTGAGAAAGCTTGGTCACGCGATGCAGAGTTGAAGGTTGGAGTGACGCTTATGTTCGCTCCGCGGAGGATTCCTCGGAAGTTTATTGAAAGTAATGAGGTTGATCAGATGCACTCAGAGAATCGTTTTGGTTTTCGGAACCCAAGGCTTGCTCTGGTGAGTGATCGAGTTTCGATTCTTTCTTACATTCTCTAGTTATGTTTTAATAATTCATTTCAATGCCTTCTGCTACTGAGGACAAATTCAAACTACTCTCACTGTTTGGTGTGGAATAGTAGACTGCGTTGATTAGTTCTTTTTGCTTTCCGAACGAAATTATTTACACGAATTTTAAATTAGAGTGATATTCATATCCTAGTGCAATACTTTTCCCTTTGGAGTGCAGCAACGAGAATTTGGATGTTCATTTGATTAATGTACACTGTCTTAAGACTTATAAGTAACAGTAGATTTAGCTCTATGGCATTACTGATGGTCTTGATCTTTTAAGTGTCTGAGCCGAAAGTTAGGAGGTGATTAGTGTATCACTGAAGTGCAGTTCTTATGTTACATTATATCTTGGAATTAGGATAACCGACGCTTCAAATTTGCAATCTCAAGTCAGATAGAGTACTATTGTTGTTGATTTCTTCTGTAAAACGTGACAAACTTGTTGTAAAACTCTTAGATCCTAAGCCTTTTGAGTGCAACCGCTTGCATAAAACATACGAGCATGCATTGAGTATTAACTGATATAATTATTGTAAACATCTTTTTTGGTAGTAAAGCTGCATTAAAATGAAATCCTGGTTTTAGAATGTATAATCACGACAAAACCTTTTAGTTTTAGGCATGCAAGAACTGAAGGGGAAAACCTTTGAATGGCAGATAAAATACAGTTAATGGAAATGAACAATGGATTCCTATGGGATCTTGTTCCACTGTAGCGACTGTGATCACTTTCCAATAGTATCAGCACTTTGAAATCAGCATGTTTTGGCGTCTATAAGTTTTCTACGCTGACGAGATATCAGTGTATTACTATTGAATAACTTGTCATTTCCGAGGCCTTGCTGATGATTAATTGCTTCCCCTAGGGGGATCATTATTTAGTTTTCAGAATCAATAAGATTCTGTCATAGTTAAAAAGTATTCTTGGCTTGTAAAGCTTATTAGCCACTATCAATTTAGCTGTCATTCTGAGTTTTTAAGGTCGAACTCCATTCTTTTTGGATGCAGAGTCCTGGTTATATTGGATATATTTGGAGTATTAATACTTTACAACACGTATTACGTATTTATGGGTGTGTCAGTGTGCATATAACAGTATGTATTAGCAAATGTTGCATCATCATATGTTGACAAGATCATGCACGGATAATTCAATACACTGTAAATGTGTAATGCTAACAAATTAAGCTTGTATAAATAAACAAACTATTTCTAATTTCTTTCTTCTTCTTTTTCTTCTTATCAGGTATTGAGAAACATGGAGAAAGATTCACAATCCTTGTTTTTGTTTACTGTAATGAAGAACATGAAGGAACTTGGATATGCGTTTGAGGTGAGAACCTGAAATAGCATAGTATAAGAAGTCACACAATGCATGGTTTTCTAGGCATACTCTGCGAGACATGTCGTTGAAACCTGACATAATTGAAGGATATAACTATCATCCACTTTTCAAATGATTATAACTCTAATGGAAAAGTCTCAGATTTTTGCAGTTGGCAATGGAGAAGCACGTCAAATGTGGCAGGAACTTGGTCGACTTGTTCTTTTAAGCCCAAAGCAGTTTGGCCAAATTGATTGGTTACTGTGAGTGCATACATTTCTATACACACATACAAATCTGCTGTGCATACGTACATAAACATAAACTTACACGCATGTGTTGTGCATACGTACATAAACATAGACTTATACCTTTTTTTTTCCTATTTGTACCAGCACACGATGATGTCTGTTGTTAGTATTCAGAACTGCATGAATGGTTAACTTTTATCCTTGCAGTTTTGAAGGCATCATTGTTGATTCTATTGAAGGGAAGGAGGCTATTACAAGGTTGGTTTACTTTGATACTTTTTTTGAGTGGAGGTCTATACTATAAGTGATGGAGTTTTTTGTTTCCCAAAAAACGAAAAAAAGCGATGGAGTTTGTAAGTCGTGTGTTTTTTCTGCTTATCTTCAGTAAGAATTCTTAAATAATGTGGAATTATTGTATTGACTCTATTTTGTACGTTTTGTTTTTAACTAAGTAAAACATCAATAATTAAAAGATAATTACAAAATAGGAGATTAAGGAATCCTCCAATTTAACTAAGTAAAACATTAATAATGAAATGCACGTAAAAGAAATGCCAAAAGCTTTAACCTGATGTTATGAACGTGTTATGGTTAATGTTTACAAACACAGGGTTATATTGTTAATATTTTTTTAATTACAGTGTATAGATGTTCTTTTTCTTTGAGTAGTACTTATATTTTAAATCGAGAAACTGATGCCATGAGAATTTCGTTTTTCTGAAAGATGTTGAAATTAGACTACTGTGATAGTAATAATAACAAACTTATTTGGAGAAACTTGATTCAGAATTATGAATATCTGAATGCTTATGCATTTCCGTGCTTGTTTGGAGGGACCTTTTCTTGACATGGTATAAATAATTCCGTACCGTCGATGTGAAGTGGACTTATTTTTCCCTTGACATGGTATAAATAACTCATGGCTTTCCACGTATGCAGCATTATGGTGGAACCTTTTTGTTCAGTACCACTTATATGGATCATTCAGGATGATATGCTATCCAAGCGTCTTAACATGTACAAGGACAGAGGCTGGGAGAATCTTGTTTCTCATTGGAGAAGTACTTTTAGCAGAGCTAGTGTTGTCGTGTTTCCCAATTTTGCTCTTCCAGTAAGCTTATGAACTTACCTGTTTATATAATGTGGCTTTTAGACGCATGGTTACCCTCACAATTCACGTTTCTTTTTCCCTCGAATTTAGAAGAAAAAGACACTGATTTTGTCTCTCAGCAACTGCTAATCTCTTATTCCATTTTCCATCAGATGTTATATAGTGCGCTTGATACTGGAAACTTCCATGTGATCCAAGGATCGCCTGTGGATGTTTGGTCTGCTGAAATTTATAAGAAGACTCACTTCAAGCACGAGTTAGGAAACAAACTTGGATTTGATGTAGAAGATATCGTAGTTCTTGTGGTTGGAAGTTCTTTCTATAATGAGCTATCACCGGAGTATGCTGTGGCTTTGAATCGCATGGGACCTGTACTAACTAAATTGCCGAGGAAAAATCCTGAAGTGTCATTTAAATTCGTTTTCTTGTGTGGTAATTCCACCAACAGATGCAATGATGCTCTGCAGGTAGTCTTTAGCTTTCTTTACGTGCCAATTTTTTTGTGACTTCTATTTTCATTCTTTCAAATGATATGACACGTAATTATTGGATATGTCAAATTGAGAGTATGTTGATTGAAGTAAATTACGTTTGATTTTCTAATAGTATAACTAGAAAACGAAGTTTTATTTTCTTCTGCTCTAACACCTGCCGGGAAATTCAAATTTTATGTTTTAGTTGTTCAGTTTCTGTTTAAACAGGGGACATTCTAGTAATTTTCTTAAAGGAAAATTTATTTGGTGAATGTAAATTGAAGAGGCAAAATTAGATTACCATAAGAAATAATGGACTGATAGTTCCGGATAGCATATAGGATAATCCTTCCCTTGGCCTTGTTTAGTTTACTTGTATCATGTAAAGTTTCTAATACTGATAGCAACTTGACAACGCATCTATTTTCTGAGAAACAAAATATATGTTGTTTTTTTATCACAAGGAGAAGTCAGATATCCAATTTTTTTCATAGTGACTGAATCACCTTTTATGTTTTTACTTGTGCATATTTCTTGAGAACTCTTGTAATAGTATATTATAAATGCAAGTATTTCCTCGGTATAATGATTGATCATTTAACTCGTGTAGGAAACTGCTTCACGTTTAGGACTTCCTAGCGGTTATTTAAGCCACTACGGCTTTGATCAAGACGTAAATGGTATTTTGTACTTCGCCGACATTGTTCTTTATGAATCTGCACAAAATGTACAAGATTTTCCTTCCTTGCTCATTCGGGCCATGACCTTTGAAGTCCCGATAGTGGCACCTGATTTGCCCATTATTAACCAATATGTAGGGTTACTGTTCATTCAAGTTCTCCTATAGTCATTTAAATATAGAACAGTATTCTAGTTTTCCTTTGTTTCCATTTTACTTCTCTCCCAAGTTCCTCCAATAGAAAGGAAGAATGTAATAATAGTGTCTTGAAACGTGCAGGTTATTGACGGGTTCCATGGGTTACTTTTTCCTAAATTCAGTTCTGATGCTCTAATAAGTGCTCTCACTGATCTTACTTCAACTTCTGATGGAAGGCTCACTATGATTGCTAACAGTATTGCTTCATCTGGAAGATTACTTGCTAAAAATATTCTTGCGTCAGAGTGCGTTACTGGATATGCAAATCTCTTGAAGGAAGTCCTCAATTTCCCATCAGACGTTGTACTGCCGAGTTCCATTACTCGGCTTCCAAAAGCAGTGTGGGAATGGGATCTCTTTTGGAACGAATTAATACAAGTACCGCCCAATGAGCAACGCAGTGAGAAAATTAAAAGAAAATCTAGCGTAGTTATTAAACTCGAAGAGGAGTTCAGTGACCTTGTTAGTCCCTTAAATATCTCCAGTCCTGGAAAGGAGATTTCGGCGCATGATATCCCAACTCAACAAGATTGGGATATTATTGAGGAAATAGAACTTATTGAAGAATATGATAGAGTGGAAATGGAGGAGGTGTGTTGATATTTTTTCTTTTTGACTTGTCTGCAATCTTTATGTCACTCACTTTCCTGAGAGAGTCCATTTATGATTTCTTATGTAGCTTCAAGAAAGAACAGAAAGTATATTAGGTTCATGGGAGCAAGTATATCGTATAGCACGAAAGTCTGATAGGATCAAGCTTGAAAAGGAGAAGGACGAGGAGGAACTTGAAAGGGCAGGACAGATAGTATGCATTTATGAGATATACAACGGACCTGGAGCGTGGCCATTTTTGCATCATGCTGCTCTGTTTCGTGGACTTAGTCTTGTGAGCTTCGATCCAAAACTATCTGCTAAAATGTTTCTGATTGTTTTAATTTGTGTATCTTTCCTTAGCTTCTATCTTTTGCGCCATTCATTCGACAATGAATGATAGATTTTAGTCCATCAATCATGCTTTCTTGTTAGGTCCTCAGTCTTGAATCTTAAACATATATAACAGAGATTATAATTTAGATTTTGTCAATAAACTAAGAAAAAGCAAAAGGAACAACAAGACAGCATCGCTATATATCCAGTCATTCCTTGACTGTAAACTTCAATTATGATTTTAATTGCCTTAAATTTGTTCCATTCTTAAAAACTTTTTATGAACCATCTGGATATCCTAGGAACATGACTTGTTATCCTTAAATATGAATGTATTCCTTGCTTTCAGGATGCTAATTTTTTATTCTTCATTGTTTGTAATTTACACTGTGATCTCCAGTCTCCGAAAGCACTGAGGTTGAAATCAGATGATGTCAGTGCTCCCCAGCGGCTTCCTCTTTTGAAAAGCAGATTCTATCAGGACATTCTTTGTGAAATTGGAGGAATGTTTGCTATAGCAAATAATATTGATACAATTCACAGAACACCTTGGATTGGTTTCCAATCTTGGCAAGCTGATGGTAGGAAGGTAAATCCGTTATTTCTAACATTGTTTTAAGCTCAGTTGCATTACTTGATGATGAATCTCCATAACATTTTTGGAGGTTGAGGCTTTAGATAAGGAGTACTTCTATCCCATTTTCATAACAGCGATCCATATATATATAATACATCTATATTTTTTTTTATATATCATCCTCCGTAAGAAATCTTAGGATTCGTTAAACCACTGGCCTTCAGTTGTAAACTTGTAATAAACGGATTTTAAGCTTCTATGCCAATACATGTATGCTGCTTAGGAGTCTATTTTTCATTTATTTACTTATGTTCTTCCAATTCATAACCAGCCTTGTCTGTTAAAAAAAAAAAACAGGTCTCGTTATCTAAAAAGGCTGGACAGGTTTTGGAAGAAGCAATTCAGGAGAATACTGGAGGAGAAGTTATTTACTTCTGGGCGTACTTGGACGTGGGTTTTGAAGTCATAGACAGCGATGATAGTCCCTTTTGGCAAATATGTGACATCTTCAATCGGGGGCATTGCCGGTATATCAGTTATTCAACATATTCTAGTGTTAATGCATAGCTTCCATGATCTTAGGTCAAATCTTCCATGTTAAAGAAACTGACGTACTTCTCATTGTTAATTTTAACAATGATCGTCATAAAGCTTCAAATCCTCTACAAACTTCTAAAAAACTCTCCTATCCCAATTAAACAAAACTTGACTTGATGCTATATGTATTTATATGATTTTGGAAATATAGAAAATTGAATCGATGCCATGTATAAATAGTGGGTTTAATTGATATCAACTCCGAATTATGCCATTAACGGATGCAATTTTGAAGATATTCTCACTTAAAATTACATCTATCCATTCATTCAGTTCTACATTTAAAGATGCCTTTAGGCATATGTATGGACTACCACGAGCACATTTGGAAGCTCTTCCTCCAATGCCTGATGATGGTGATCTCTGGTCTTCTCTGCATAGCTGGGTGATGCCAACCCCTACATTTTTGGAGTTTATCATGTTTTCCAGGTAAGAGCTCACACATTATATATCAGAAGTAGAACTCATTTATCTCTTATCACAAAAAGAAAAAGAAAACATGTATCTCTCAACGTAGCCTCCATCTTTGTTTGGCTTTAATAATGACCGAAATTTTCGTATTTGAGCTGCAGGATGTTCGTTGATTCCATAGATGCTGTGAACGGGAACCTTAGCGATGACTATAAATGTTTGCTGGCTTCTTCAGGGCTAGAGGTAAATATTCTTCCTATTTCTCTCCAGGAGACTACTTCTGTGGTGCGATTTGAAGTTTGACTTTACATACAAAATTGAAGACCAAATAGATGTTTCTTCTAAAACCATTTTAACCATTTATTTTTCTTTTAATCTACTCGTAGAATTTTTCACAACACTTTCTTAAGACTTGAATGAACTTTTTGTAAATATGTTATTCTCAGCGTACGTGCTTTTGTTTTAATCTGCAGAGAAGGCAGTGTTACTGCCGGATGTTGGAAATGCTGATAAATGTATGGGCGTACCATAGTGGGCGTAGAATGGTTTACTTAAATCCACGTTCGGGTTCACTAGAAGAGCAGCATCCACTTGAAGAACGTCAGGACTTCATGTGGTCTAAATTCTTCAACATCACATTGTTGAAAACCATGGATGCAGATTTGGCTGAAGCTGCCAACGATGGAGATCACTCGACACAGAATACGTGGTTGTGGCCATTGACAGGAGAGATGTTTCGGGAAGGGATTAATGAAATGGAAGAGGAAGAAAAAAGGCATAGACAGAAAATGGAAAAGAGGAGAATCTCCAGAGAGAAGAAACCAGGCAACCACCTTAATCATGAACACAAGCAAAAGCCACTTGGAGAATGAGACACAGTCAACTAAATAAATCTCTTGCACTAAAAACGGTCAGTCTATGTTCTTAAGATCTTCATCTCTTTTCTTTTCATTTCATTTCATTCTTCTTTTTTTCATTATTTAAAATTGGGATTTTTTTTTTATTGACGCGATATTTGGCTCCTTCTTTGTAACGGTTTGCTGCAGATTGTAGATAGGAATCTGTTGTGAATATATGAGTGTAGAAGAATCGTCAACTCAAGTACGTCACTTTCTTTCAACCTCTTTTCCATAATAATTAGCAATATTACATGTGTTCTTTGGACGATGTATATAATATGTGTAATCAAACTTTTTTTTTTTTCTGCGTCCAATTTAGAACTCAAACTTTTAGATTTTCTCGAATTCATGAGAGGATATAATTGAATTTGGCTTTTGTTGCATATCCCTAAAAAAACCAAACTAGCTTTTATTTCTTATATATACATAATACATTGAGTGAATTAGGACCGTTTAGGTAATTCACTTATGATTAATTTGTAACTGATTCGACTTCTTTGTTTTTTAAACAAAACATTTATTTCTAAAATTAGGAAAGAAACTTGAAAACGAAAAAGAAAAGCTTTCGAAAAAATACATTATATTTTTAAAAACAAAAAATAAAATCAGTTACCATACATATATTTTGTTTTAAAAACAACATTCTAAAAACAGAGAGAAAAGTTGGAATATTTTCTATTCCTTCTTAGGATTTTATGAACAAAAATGAACAAAAACCTTAAGCGAGAGCATGTTTAGAAAAACTTAAAGAAATATTGTGTAAGATAAAGTATGTATAATCCAAACATTTTTTATTTAACAAAAAAAAAGAACAATTTTTAGGTATGAAGTGTGTCATTTGCTCTTTTTTTAGTATGATATTATTTTAACCATTCAAAATTATGATTGCCATTGTAAAACCCCCCAACCCCCCAATGTTAGTTAGTTAACACCATCAGATTTATTCACTTGTTTGATATCAACCTTTAAAATCTTTAGTTTTGGAAAATTAGGGTTATAAACCTTTATAGTAAAATTGGGTTAGAGAGGAAATGTTAGGAAGTGAAGTACAAAGTTAGAGTAAATATATATCGAAGGCACGATGGTATAATTGAATGTAATTTACAACAATCTAACATAAATGAATAAACGCGTTGTTTTGTTTCGATTCTTTGTTTATCATTAGCTTATTATAACCATTTAACAAAAGTTATTGCAATTTTAAGATCGGCTCATTTCAAATTATATGTATATTTGGAATGATTTTAAATACTTTTGTTTTTTATACTAAAAAGAACACTTCTTTTTGCCCTTAAAAAAGTCATCTTCAAATGTCTACAAATATCAATTTTAAGGGCACGTTTGATTTATTCTATATCACTGTTTTTTTTTTAAATTAATTTTTAAAAACTAATAGTTTGGTAACTAATTCACTTTTTTATTCTTTTAAACAAAAAACATAATGCATTATGTTTTTTATAAACAGAAAACAAAAATTAATTCCCAAACATATCTGCTCTTTATTTTTAATAAACAAAAATTTTAAAACGTAATTTAAAAAAATTGTAATGGTTACCGATCAACGTTAAAAAAATTAGTAAATTTAGATTTTATTTGGTAACCAATTTTTTATTTATTTTTTAAATAAATATATAATTTCTAAGAAAACAGATGTATATTCATGTTTTTGTTTTTTTAAATGAGATATTCTGTTTTTAGAATTATGAAGAAAAATTGAAAATAAAATAAAAATAAACTTTCAGAGAACGTTTTCTTTTGAAAAACAAAAAACAAAATTAGTTACCAAATACGTATAAAAATTTATAAACAGAAGAAACAAAAACAAAAAATTGAAATATCAAATAAATATCATCCAATTGAATTCTTGTACTTGAAATTTGAAAATTATTTATCACACTTTTTTTTAAGTAGACATTTGCATTCTTAGTCCAATTCTAAAACCAAGAATAGTTATTTCAAATGATCAAACAAATATGACAGGTTTATCAACTTGTTAGAACTTATTTTCTTGAGCATAAACTAAATACACCACCCAAATGAAGGCAATGATGTTTTAAATTAAATTTTCTGGTTAAACCTTAAAAGATGAAAAAAAAAAAAAAAGTAGAGAGAATTGAAAGACAAATCAGATTTAAACCTATAAACAATAAGGTTAGGAATAAACCCTAGTGTTGTCAAATTATTATTCTCAATGCTATGTGACGAATCATAGCGATCGTGCAACACTATTAAATCCAATATTATTACTTGGTTCTTTATTGACACTACTATATATATTTTAATACATATCTAGAGAATATGGGAATGGCAACGTACCTTCATTCAAATTTCATCAGGACAAGCTTCAAGAAATTGTCTTATTTTGCTTCTTTCTTCAGCCGTGAGTTCTGGTTCATCTCCAATTAACCTTCTCCGGAGAATTGCTCTATCACTACCTGGATCCTCATCTTCAATAACCTAAAACAAAGACATAATAATAATAATTCATTAATTGAAGTTGGTATTATTATTTCATTTATAAGATTGAAATGATCTTTAGATTGTTACTTCAATGAAATTGTTGACGTGGCCATCTTGGTTAGGTGGAGTGACGGGCTCGTTTTTATTGCACGTCCATATACCATCGATAATATACTTGTATTCATATCGTCCTTCCTGTTATTATATATCACACACAAACAAACAAACAAACCCATCATAATTATTAAATTTATTTGAGCATCACTCAATAGTTAATCACCTTTGTTACGTTCTAAATAAATCCAAAACGTCTCGTTTTACAATTGAAAATTATACAACTTTTAATACCATCAAAGCATGAGTTCGGAATGATTTAAAAAAATGACCAAATTACTCCAAACATATGTCATAACTAATTCATAATTGGCATGTATTTATCACTGTAAAATTAGGCATTCAATCTCTAATACCTCACAAAATTTTGACTGGTGCAACGAAATAATTATAAATTATAATTGACATACCGCGAGTTCCCTATTGAGAATCCATGCACCTCGTGCCTCGTCGAATTTTAATGGAATCCTCTGGAAGAAAAGTTCCATAGATCGATAAGACAATAATTAATTGCAATTTCTTAACTGTGATAATGTATTGGTAATTCTAAAATGTGTCGAGAATACACACTAAACATTTTTTATCTCTAATTAATTAGATTGCGGAATCGAGCAAAAGCAACAGATATAAGATATTGAATCGTTCAGCTGCTTATCCCTAATAATGATTCTAAAATACTTCCATTTCAGCATACATTCACAATCAACATTCTACTACCTACCATCCGTTCCTAAACACCTTCTAACCGAAGACAGGAGTAGATGTTTTAGATACAGAAGAAGTTTAACAATTTTTAGTTCATTTGAGAATTTTCATGCATAGCATTATGCAAAGAAATGTTACAGTTTAGGACAAGCAGTTCAAAAGTTTGAACCTATTATTAGGTCAAGTCGACTGCCAATAAACCGTGTTGACAACCCAAGTTATTGGCCAGTAAGGCTTACTGACATAGAAAATCTTTAGAAAAATTGCATAAGATGACAAAAACATTTAGAAAAAAATAGCTCATCACACATCTTTTTTTGAATATGACAAATAATTAGTGGTATCAAAGGGTTATCGAGTTTTAAATTTGTTACTTTTGCAATTTAGAAAATGTGGTGAGATAGACCATATTATCAATTTTTGCAAACACCCCAAATTTATAAGATACTGAAACAAAGATCAGCCTTACTGCAAGTCTACAATAATTGTGGAAGCAAAAACTGACTTGTGTAAATAAAGGTCAACAAAGTGCTAAAGAGAAATCCAAAGCTTTTGAAAACCATTAGAAAGAAAAGTGTCAGAGGACTGTGTTACTCACTCGTATTGTTTTTCAAAACTAAATCAAACATTCAGGGAAGTGAAATCAAGAGAATTATCAAGAAAGAAAGAAAATGTTACCTGGCCCCATCCAATATCAAGTCCAGCTACTTCTACAGTTGAGCATTGATCATCTTCCCAAGATAAAGCGACAGGCTTCTTTTTAAATCCTGAAAGCTTCAATTAAAATAAACCAGTGAATCACTTTTGTAACACGTAATAAGCAAAAGATGATAATTCATAAATGTGTGTGTGTGTGTGTGTGTCTTTGTAATTCATAAATCACATCCAGTTTATTTCGTGCTGCCTGTTCTCAGGTAAACTACAATCACTAGTATCACGTTAAAGCAATAAAACTAGAAGGCAAAAGTTGCAACTCGCAAAGAATGGAACTTAGGTTCATAATCAGCCTCTTCCCTTCACTACTCTAAACTCCAAACTACTTCAATGTAACCAATCTCATCGCACCTCTTAGATGAAAAAAATAAATTCAACAGAGATTAATTAATAACTCTTCTCCTTGCTTAATTAAAATGCTGAAAATATGTCCAAATTAAAATTACAGGACAAGTTACAAAGCCAGCCAACGAACTAGCCCACAGAGCTCAATTAGCTAGAAAAGTAATGCATATTAAGATTTGGGATAAAAAACCCAAGTGACCAAAACCATTATTTAAATAAATCATAAAATATAAATACTTACAATGTCGGCAGTTGCACTTTTAATAGCATCTATTTTTGGGAAGCATGAGCGTTTGCTCTGCAAGAAAGCAAATCCAAGTACACTTAGCAACATTAGAAATTTAGAAACCAATAGCTTGAGATCAGTACTTATCCTCCTGGTATTCTAAGTCACAAGGTATGACGGATGTAATAAACTATTGCGTTCACTGCTCTTTTTTAATAAATGAAAATGTTTGTGTCTATATCATGGACACATACTTTAAATGGAGAACGTTTTTCTTTGGTTCCTTTTGTAAGGTGCTTTTTTATGCCGTTTTGTAATATTTAAATTTTCTCAATCAGAGATCAGTTTTCCAATTGAAGAAACGTAGTCTTTTTTGTTTAAACAAAAAATATGTAATGTTTCTGAACTCCTATATTTCCATCTCAAATACATAGTAACAGAAGATGTAGAGTCAATCTAACCAACATAAGTTTTTCATAGGGTTATTTTCAAATATAACAAAATAAACCAAAATATTTATAAAATATCATAGTCTATGTACAATGGACAGTAATAATATACTATCTATGTCTAGTAGTCAATCTTGGTCTATCACGTATAAATTGTGATATTTTGCCATATTTGTAAATATTTTCAGAAATTTTGTCATTTAAAATAATTTTCCTTTTTCATACTTCTGCACTATATAAGGAGTATAGCAGATGTTACCAGCAGTAACTCTAGCGCCTCATTGAGTTGGTAGCCTTGAACCCAAAACATATACGCCATCTTTAAATAAGACATTTCAAAGTTGGCAAGAGTTAATCAACATAGTTATCAATAACTAAGATGAATAAAGATGAAATAGAAATTCTCAGGAGCCCACAACACACGCACACACAAACAATATTAGGCAAAACAAAGAAAATAAATGTACTTGGCATAAAGCTAAAAACATTGAAGCAGATGCGATCACTGTTCATAATCTAAACAGAACAGAAAAAGGTGCATTGGATGTTATTTAACAAGTGTCAACCAAAGACGTCCTCTTACTGGACCTGAGTATCTCAAACATCTCCAACAAAAACCAGAAATTTATTTCAAGCTTTAATGTGTTTATCCATACACCAGAATACATCCTCAGGAAGTAAAAGAAAAAATGTTGAAATATCAGGAGATAGCCAAAATATTAGCATGACGAAGAAGAAGTAGGAGATGAAAGAATCAAGGGAAAAAAAAAAGACAAATAACCGCACAAGTACCTTTATCTATACAAGAAAATTAAGTGAAGCAAGGTATAGAACAGCACAATAAAATCAAGAAAGCCTTTTTCAGGAGACATTTCTATTTTTCGTGCACTATTATACTCAGTTAAAGTTCATTATATTTCAAAGCAAATAATCTGTACAGTAGAAAAACTTATTTTTAGAAGCATGCTTATGCACATACCGCAACAGCTGGAGCTCTTCCAAGTCCAGCAGTGCAATGTATGTAAGTCACTCCACCATTTCGGTTTATGGCTTTATGTAATTTGCTTACAACGGCCGGTAATCTTAGTCGTAGGTCGAATGCATCAAAATCCCTGTTGCATCAAAACTTAGCTGGCCAATATAGAAAGCAAATCCCCGCATGCTTAAAAATATAATCATGCTATGCATTGCTCATGTTTGCATAGGTTGAGTGAATAAATTTGTTGGGCATAACAAGGTAGAAACGGTTAAAAAGCTAGGTCTAACTCAAGATATCAATCCTCCACAAGTGTATAGATCAGGTTTTAATATTTCTTTCATTTAATTACAATTAACATTCAAGTGAAAAAAAGTTCGATGAAACGATATTAAAAGAACTTTTCAGGCTAGATGAGAAACTGGTTTGAACTTTGTGAAATTTCTTTTTGCATATAATTAGTCTGTACTTCAAATTATCAGACTAAATTGCATGTAGTCTCCAAATATACAAATAAAACTGCCTGTTGGATTACTTAACTTATTCAAATGCTTTACCAACATAATGTTGCATCATATTCTAGTCTTATCTTGCAAGAGTTTAAAATTGCAGTTATATACTTCACAGATTTATAGCTTTCCATCGAAGCACAGTTCATTATAGATTGAGGACTTAAGATAACAAGCACCTACTAACCTTATCTGAGCTCGCAAATGTTCAATATCATCAAACGTCTTTGTATATGCTATTATAGCACCAATGTCAACCCCAAAATATCTTTCCAATACGGTGAAAGGAATTCAGCAGTTTTCACTTTATTGATCAAACTCTACTTTTGAAATATTGGAATTTCTCAAATATTAACTATTTAATAAAAAATAAGAAAATAAAAAGCAGAGTACATGAATTGTATGAAATTTACGAAAGAAGATATTAACAGAAATGAAATTTGGATACTCTAAATCTGGATCTTGCTGCAAGCAGAAAACTGTTCTTACTCCAATGCTGCGGAGCTTGTCAACATCTTCTGGAGTCTGACATTAGTAGAATTAGAATGAAATTGTAAAGGAGTTAGTGCATAAAAACTTACAAGATGAAAAATGTCGAGAACAATTATCACCTGTAGGCATGATCCTACAATTAAATCTGGACGAATGAAGTTGTAGTTCATTCCCAGCTCATGCCTATATGTCAGTACTGTATCATAAAGATCAAAAAGGGGATCAGATTAGATAGCTGATGAATAACGACTTAGCAAGAAGCACTTTAAGGTAGCTTTATGGTAAAAAACACTGGCAGATTAATCCAATCAATCAGCAAATATTCACATCTCTAAACTCAAATTTTAATCAGGACATAATAGAAAATTCAATTTATTTCTCTAAATTGTAACAAATTTATAGTTACTTTTTTATTAAATGATTTCCGAAATCTGAATAAATTTATTTATGAAATATTCGCAGCAGCGCAGTTATTTTCCAGTTGAAAGGAGAGTCGTAAGATGATGGTTCTTACCAGCACCCATAGCTTCTGTCATGTTATGGCTATATATTTCAGATTTTTCCTCCTTTTCCTCAGCATCATCCACTTCTGCACCAGTCGTTTCGGCACTTGATGTAGAGCCAGAGACTGCCTACAGACAACAAGTAATCATTTCAAACAATTATTGCTTGTAACTACCAGTGACTTACAGCCACCAAAACTATAGATCACTGAACAGACTTATTTGCTGCAAGACTTTCTCCATTTCCGAAATTGAGGTATGATATAAAACATATAAAAATTCACAACCACGCAAAGCCTTGAACATAGCTAAAATTTCAGTCGACAAACTGATTGAAGAAAAAAATCACTCACGGTGATGAAACTAAAAAATCGATCGCAATACAACAATATTTCATGAATTCTCATTATCACAAATTGTCGTTAGTTACCTTCACGGAAGAACGTCGATGTAGATCGGTAAAGCTCCTCATCACCTGTATCAGTCGAAACAAACTGTTTAACGCTCGATGCAAAAAGAAAAAAGAAAAACACAGAGAGACTGAATATATAAAGTGCAGAATTATAATGTGGCGCGAACGAGAGTACCAGGTTAGAGAGCTGGAATTCAGGCTTTCTCTGTCGGCATTTGAAGCTCCGGAAGGGAAGAGAAGGTGATCTGAGATTCAGAGAGGAAAGAAAAATGTAAGAAAATATTTGAATGAATCGTAAGTAGAAGATGATGATTTCAGTTTCAGAACTGACATTGAAAGGTTTTGAAGACAGTTCATGGCCGAAATGCGATCCGTCGCCGGTGTACGATGATGCAAAATCAGTAGAGCTCTAGAGCAGGGATTGAAACTTTTGGTGTTCGATCAACGCGTTGGTTCACTTTACGTAGCTACACAGCATAGTTCCGATCACGTTCCTGTGAATCTCAGAGGATATGCCTTCCCGTGATTGATATCTTCCCCAACTCCAATCTTTCCTTTGAGTTGATATTTATATGCTGTTTGATTTTAAATGGCAATTTATATTTATAGCCTTCCCCTTTCTCTTTTTTTCTCAAATTATAATTTAATATAAATTTTATTTTAAATAACAAAATTTCATAAATTTTCGCATATTGGAAGGTAAAAAAAATTACTTATATTTTTTAAATTACAAAAATAGTAAATTTAAAAACTGATTATCATAATTATCGTCAATTACTATTCATATTTCTCAAATTTACGATATCAGCTATTTTTTTCTAAAAAATCTTTTTATCATCTAATATAATTTTTCATATTTTTAATTCATTTTTTATAGATGACATTTTTAAAAATAGTAAAATAAAATAAAATACTTACTATCTAACAAAATTTTAGATAGATAGACCGATAGACTTCTATTATTTTTTAGGAATATATTGATAGAAAAATATAAACATTTATCTTATTGATAAAATCTAAATTTTTTGTTATATGTTGTAAATATTTACTCAAATTTACTTTATTTTTAAGAGTCTATATTTGAATATAGTTGAATTTAATATTAAATAGTTGAATTTAATATTTGGTTAGTATTGTAAGAGATAGCTTTTTTTCCTTCCATATCCAGAAGTGTGGAAAACCCATTGAAAAAGCTAAAGGGTAATTTTACTTCATAGACATTTCTTTTAAAGGGAAAGGTTGATCCCACCTTCTTACTATTCAAATATTTAATAGAACAAATTCACTAAATATGAAAACAACCAAATTTAAGGGTACATTAGAGTTTTATAATACTACTCTTTACCACTATTAAAATGACTATCTCTCCTAAGTTTCAATGTTTTCAATGACTTTACTTGTTAACGATTAACTTCGACCATTATCGATATGAGCTCTTAACTCATCTATTCATCTAAAAAGTTTTAGCTAATAAGTTGTGGTAAATTTAGTTATATAAAATTTTTAATACTAATAAAGAATTATGCAGCTTTTACAATTCAATCGATATATTAAACACAACTTAAATTCAAATTTTCTACACTTGACTATACTAAAAAAAATTCTATACCTTAATAGACACTTATGTCTAATATATCAATTAATTCAAAGATTTTCAAGTATGTCAAAGGACTGGGATCAATAACTTATCAAATAGTACTTTTTATTTTATGAATGATCTTTTTTAATACTTTAAAGTTTATCCACAATATATAGGAATGAGGAATAAAAAAAATTGGTTAAAAGTTATATCATTTTAATTTTTTTTTCTTCTACACTAATTTAGCACCAAGTTTAGAAGTAAATAGAATAAACTTAATATGTATCTAAATCAAAAGATATATGTTTTAACTAATTTGAATTACTATAATAGGTAGAACTTAAGAGATAATGATCGAATATACAATAACATTTTTTAAAGATTGCAAATATAACAAGTCTTCTACGGGTGATAAAAAGCTTTAGGAGGTATGTGATGAGTCGTAATGAGATTGATTTGTATTATAATGTAATCCAAAACTTATGTTTTGATTCAGTTATGTGTTCGATTTGTAATACAAAACTCATTTTGTTTCAATAGATTTCAATCTACCGTATTATATTTCTTCTTGTTTTCACATTTTACAATCTCATTTCTATTTCTATTTCATCTTGAATCATTCGCGTTTTTCTACACTACTTTGTTTCATCTTCTATCTATGTATGTTAGTACTTTTACTATGATGTTCATGTTTGTAAATATGGCCAAAACTACCTTATGCATAATTCGAGAAGGCCATTGGGCCTATTGGACCAACAAGAGAGAGGAAAAAGCCCATGCCGAGGACCCATGAAGCGCCAATGCTGATAAATACGAGATTCTGAAATTGCTATTTTCAATTTTATTCTCCCTTGACCTCAAAATTATTCTCTCTTTTTTTTCTTCTCTTTCTAATTATATTCCTTAACTATATGTACCCTAGAGATCAACTCGTCTCTTTTAATAAGATTCTTTTATTTCAATAACCTAACTAGACTCTTCCACATGGATGCTCCATCGTTTAATCTTTAAATTAATTGACTATGCCAACAAAAAAGTTAGTTGTTCGATCTCACTAATATCGTGACTTGTAAGGTCTTTCGAAAATTTATGATATGGAACAATTCTCAACTAAGAAACCAACTTTATCTAAATAAAAGAAAAAGTAAACCAGTGTAAACTATAATATGTGTTTTGTACTTTTTTTTTTCTCTTCAAACAAATATGAATTTTGTGAAATCAATACATTATTAATTAAAAAAATCATTAAACTATAAAAAGCATCTTTATTTAAGAGAGAAAATAAAACAAATGAAAACTATAGTGCTCTTCTATTTTTCCAATCAAATACAAACCTTTGAAACATCAATAAATGAGTAAAAACACAACGAGGTAATGTTAGGGGTGAGCATGACAGATCGAAAAATCAAGTCGTCGACCAAACCGAAGTCAATTGGTTAAAAAACAAGAGAGGTTGATCGGAGTCGGTTTTAGAAAGTTTCAAATCGCGAATTTCCAAAATGTATTTCTAATTATTAAACCAACCTGACTTGACAGAAAACCAATCGATTGATGGATCCTTTTAGAAAACAAAAATAAGAAGGGGGCGTTTTTGCATCTTGAAAAGAATTTCCTTCCATTCCATGTTAATTATGTTCTACCTTTAGCAGAGTAACCCTTTAAGAAAGTTCCTTTCACATTGACCAAAGTGGAAGTTGAATATTTTGTTTTTCATTTGCAAAAAAAAATATTTTTATGCGATAAAAAAGTAAATCAAAATATTTATAAAATATAACAAAATTTTAGCTTTATTTAATAGAGAAAGATCACTTTTGTTAGAGTAATTCGTTAGGCCATTTACTCTAATAGAAAAATTGTCAAAAATATAATTTCTGACAAAATGAGTGTAACGAATTTTTTATTTTATTTGTTTTGTTATATAAAATGTAAATAGCTTGTCAATTTTTTATATTTTTGAAAAAATTCCTTACCGATATCGTTATTTAGTTTTTTTTCTTCAATTACTAATATGTTTAGTATGTTATTGATATTTATTCTTTGTATTCATTCATTTTAATCAATTATCATGTGCGATTTTTTTAAAAAAAATTACACCTAAACGAGACTCAAAATTTATCACCACAGTCTCCGACCAAAATGTGTCGAGAATAAACAAATTTTAAAACACAAAACAACTAATAAATTAAGAAATAAAAAATTAAATTAAATAATAAGTGAAAATTCTAACCGTAGTTAGTTGAAAAATCAAGGATGTGACATCAGAGTAATCATATCCTATAAAAACCAATTGTCGCAAAGCAAAAAATGTCACATCCCATCAAAGAATTTTGTTGGATTATTATTGGAATTATGCATTACATATACATAGTCTTTCTTCCATTCAACCAATTTATTATTTCAAAATCACTATAAGCAAACAAAAAAATTATTATGTATAATTATTTTAAAAGATATTTAATTTTAAAAGGATAATTTTTATGGACGCAGACGAAAATATAACAAAATTTTAAATGAATTATAAAGAGTTGGAATAAATTTGCTATATTTTATAAATAATTTAAATATTTTATTGTTTTTTAAATGTTTCCTAAAATTAAAATTCAGAAAAATAAATAGGGTTACGTTTGAAAATGACAAAAACAATGTTAATGTTGACAATTTAAAAATTACTTAAAATAATATATTTAACACAAGTGAACAAAAATACTTCACATCAATTTTTGTTTGAACAATGGTCATAATGCAAAATTTAAGCCGTGAAGATTGATATACAAATTAATAACTTTGTCGACCTTATAAGTTTTAATTAAAAAAAGTTACTTAATTTTTTTAAAAATAGAAAAAATTTACAAACAATTTACGTCGCATATAACAAAATCACTTAAAAAACAAAAAGTTTTATATTTGATTTTTCAATGAAGTATAAATATTTTGCTATTTCTTGTACAATTTTTTTCTCGAAATAATAATCATAATACTTATTATTATTATTTTGAATAATTTTAAAAAATAGCAAATTTTACAAAATATCTACAATTTATAGTAAATTCTATCTCATAGATATACGTAGAATAGATTCAAAATTTTGTTATAGCTAAGTATTTTAATTTATTTTATTGTTTTTTAAAATATTATTATTATTATTTATTAGATAAATTATAAAAAATAGAAAGTTTGACAAAATACTTACCCTATTTATAAAAAATAGACATTTTTAAAAATAGCAAGATAAATTAAAACATTTTAGATTCTATTCTCTAGCATATCAATAAAATTTGCTATAGATTGTAAATATTTTGTAAAATTTGTTATTTTTTAAATGAAGTTAATAAAAAATAAAACTAATTGTAATAAATTTTATTTTAAATGGTTTGCTTTCTAATTTATCAATTTTTCTGTTTTTTTTTTTAAAAAACTCTTATTATATATATATATATATATTATATTAATTGGAACACAAGTGTTAGTGGCCGTCGCTTGTTTTTTTTCGCCTTTAATGTTTTGGATCTTCCGCTGTCATGTGATGTGATAATCTTTTTCTATGAATCACTCTCCAAAAATACCAAAGACCCAACCACATAAAATTCCAACCGTTGGATTTCAAGTTTCTAGCCGTCCCACACTCAATACACACACGCTCCGGCCATGTGAAAGTGACCGTTTTTGTTTCTCTCTTTTCCTTTAACAAATGTTGGTGGATATCATAATATAAGCTCATGCAGTTGAAATACAACCAATTTATTCTAAAGCCTTTACAGAGTCGAGTTGATAAAAGTTTATATAAGTCTATATATATCATCTGTATAATTTATTTATTTTTATATTTATAAATATTTGAAATAATTTTATCATTTATATTACCGTCATTGTTGCTAACAACGTTGATCATGTGTTTAGATTCAATATTATAAACCATTTGAAATTATAATTTTGATATATGTTTTATTTAATCTCAATATTAAAAAGAACATCTGGAAATGGGAGAAACTGAAGAAGACAGCTCAATTGCATACTTTTATTTTTTAAAATTTCTTAAAAGAATTGTAAACTCAAGAGAAATAAATAACCAATTTGAATGAATGGCAGAGTAAAGATCATGATTTCAAATAGAATAATTGATAAAAACAAAATATATCAAACTGTCTCTAGTGGATCTATCAACATGTGGCCTGCTGCCACCATTGACAACCTATTGCTATACATTATACTTTGCCTTTATGCCTTAGTTTATTCATCATAGTATTAGTTTTTTTGCATATTGTAAAAAATGGGTTGATAACTTGATATATATATATATATATTCCTAATTTTTTTCTTATGGGACATTCATGTGTAATTCTCAAATTATATATTTAATTAGTTATCTGCCAATCTAAAATTGTATGGAATCTGCTAAATTATTTATATGTACATACAAATTACTGTTGACTTTTTTTTTTTCCCTTCAAGTTGAGATGTGCATTTATTTATTTATCATTACCATTAAAGCAACATGCATGCATTATTAGTCTTTATTACATTTCACAGCATCAACAAAAAAAAATTGTTTGTTGTCATAGTTCAAATATAGGCTATATTTAATTAATTACTAACCTTTAATCTATTGAGCTATACAGTATACTTACAAAAATGTCAAACTATTTAATATGCATAATATATATAATAATTGCTTGTTGTATGCGAATTTATTGATTTAGGTGCAATTTACAATAATTTGAGCACACTGCACCTCAGTACGTATATATTAGTTAAGTTCATTTTAGCAATTTGTTTTAAAAATGAAATATAAGAGTACTATATTATCAATGTATGTGTGTATATATATATAATGGTAGATTGAGAAATTTTATAGAATGACATTCAACACGGTATAATAAATACACTAAAAAATGCTTTAAAAAATATTTCGACGTTTCATTTATACTCCAATAGTATTCACTGCATTTGTAGCAATAAAAAAATATCAGTAATTTTTACATGATTTTTTGTAATGTAAATATGCGAGTACTTAAAATTCACCTATAATAATAATAATACATTTTTCATGGAATATTGTTGAGAGGGAAAGTTTGGATCACTCAATTTGTTGCATTTTTTTTCTATTTTTTAAAAATTACATTACTTTTAGTAGATCATTGAAATTTATGAAAAATTTGATATTTGATGAAATAAAGTTATTTATATTTGAAAAAAAATTATGATGTTTTGAATAAAGTCTATTTTGAAATTGATTGATGTTTGAAATAAAAACTATTTCGTAAAAAATAAGATTTTAACTGAACTCACAACCAAAAGGTTGTGCATGGACGCAACCCTTAAAGTAGAAGTGAAATGTAGACAAAATAAAGCTAAATTTAATATATAATATTGTAATGTAACACTTTAAAATTAATATTAAAACGTCAAAATCGACAATGTGATAAACACGTGCCTTTCTGGTTTCTTAATAAATCCACTTTTATATATATATATTAATTAATTAATTAAGATGAGATGAGAGGGACAACATGTGGGTGATAATTGACCCACACAAGTGAAATTATTGTTCCCTTGTGGGAGTGTGTCATGAACCTTGGCCTTAAGAGTATATTCTTTTTTGGTTGGTCACGCAATCGAAGCAAAGTATCTGCTTTGAAAATGAAAGTTTATAAGGTTTTATTTTTTAAATTAAAATGGAATTTTTAAAACAAGATCTAATGTCCTTGAGTTTATTTATTTATTTGTTTTTCTTTAGTGTAAAATCATTTGGGACGTTGAATAAAACACTATTAACAAATATTTTAAGCCATTTCCCCTCCTTTTTTTCCATCTTTAAATAAATTCAAGCCACCAAATGTTCCCAACCTTCTCTAAATCAATTTTTGTTTCTACCTAAACACCTCGTTTGTAATATAATCTAATATATATTTCCTATAGGGTTAAAGATAGATACTTTCAACTACTAAGTTTCTAATAAATAACAATCTAATTATTGATGTTGTAAAATTTGGTAGGTCAGAGTTCAAATTCTAATTTAAAGATTTACTATGTAACTAATTTTTAGGAGAAAGTATACCCTAAGTATCATAAAAGCTAAAGTTGCATTTGGTAATGTCTCTATCTTATGTTTTTTGTTTTTGAAAATTAATTTTAAAAAAACATTCACTTATTATTCTTTTAAACAATAAACTTTTTTTATACTATGAATCAGAATTTTAAAAAATAGGAAACAAAACTAACTACCAAACATGTATGGATTTTATTTTTAATAAACATTTTTTTAAAAGATGGTTACCAAATGTCACCTAAAATGTTATATATATTTTTCTGTTCACTTGTTGGTCCTATTTGTTAAAAATCCAAATTTTGTACAAGTAAACGGGGAATAATTAGATTTTTAAGATAAGATCTATTGATTAGAGCATAAGCAAAATAATCCAATTAGTGGTATTCTTACGTTATTTATTAAATTGAAAAATGTGAACAAAAAAATCCATAAAATCTGCCCATGTTTGTCACTATTTATATAAAGGAATCACAGCCCCTGAGGATAATATTGAATGCATCCATTCTGACTGAGCAAAACACTTTCCATTACCCCATAAGAAAAACCACTTGCAAATGTCGTAATGATTATGATATCCCCACCCCACTCCCAAATTAAATATAAGTTTCCTACGTTCTCTTACTTACTCCTTGGCCCTTTTTCTTGATCTTTTATATTTTGGAAATACTCTGTTTTAATTTATCTTTAAAATTAATTTAGATAAATAATTATAAACTTTATTTCTTTATTTAATACAACACTCGTTTTGAAAATAAAATTGTAAAAAATTTCAAATTTTTTTTTTATTATTTATTAGTTTTTTACTTGAAGCGAAAATAGTTTGTATTAAATTTACTATACAAGTTTCTTGTTAGGTAAAATTTAAGTATACTCAGTGTAATTGATTGTTTTTGTTTTTTTTGTCATAATAATGACTTCATTTTATAAGGGGGTGTACTATTTGACCTAAGTTTTGAAACACATAATATATAGGTATAACTATTTTTGTTTTCGTCACTCCATTGAATTCGTAAATTTTCTTCTCACGTCGTACTCGTGTTAAATAATTTAATACAATAGTACTCTTGAGTACATCTGACAATTTTGGTTTGAATATTGTAGGGCTTACTTTTGAAGAAACCTATGTTTAATATGTAAAAACATTAAAATTATGATTGATTGAAAAAATTATCTCTAAAGTATAGTGGTAATTACAATCGACTCTTGAACTATTAAAAATAAAAATTAAACCTGAAACTTTGTTCATATTTCAAAATTAGAATCTCAAACTTATATAATTGCATAAATTATGCTACCGTAGATTTATTCCATCAAATTAATAGATACATAGGATGTTGATGCTTATTAAGCATCTAACTCATATCTTAATTTATATGTTATTCTTTTTTTAGAATATGAGAAAAATATAATAAATGCTAATTGAAAGCTGTTAACATATTTTTATGATTTTTAAAAAACAAAAACAATAACTAATAAAACTCAAATGATTATCAATGGTGTTTCTTTTTTTCTTAAAAATTTATTTAGAGAGAGACGTTGAATACTTGATTATGTATATGAAGTTATTTTCTAATTTGTTTATATACACTGTTTTAAATATTATCTATAAATAACGTCCAAATAAATAATTGAAGATTGAATAATAATTGATATATTACATAAAAATTTTGAATTATATGTTTAATAGAATTTTGGTCAATAGATTTTAAAAGTCTTGAAAACGGAAGGACTAAATAAGTTAAAATACATTTTTGGTTGCATTCTATTTAAATTTAAAATACTTCAATTTATAATATGAATTTTTTTAATTTAACACAATTTTTTATTTTTGAAAAGAGATTCAATAAGGCTATGGAACATTAATATCTATTAGTTCTAGAAAAACTAAAATTAAACAATTAATTAATTAAGGAGTAGAACTAAAATCAAATTTGTTTTAAAAAAACTATAATTTAACTTAGGAAAAACTCACAAAAATACGATCATGGGTTCACGTGTTGTTGCTGACGTCATCAAACACGAGTCGTGTCTTGCACTCGTGTGAGGCTGGAGGCGGCGAGTACTGGTAAATTTCCAGACGCAGAGAAATCAAACCCTTCAATTTGGACTTTGAACAAAACTTTCGAGTTTCCACTATGGCAACTCGCAAAAACCCATCTTAGGAAATATCATTCATTCTTCTCTTCTTGTTTTATTTATTAAGAGAAAGGGAAATGAATAATAAAATAAATAATAAAACCCAAATTGCAATTGTATTTGTTCAATAATTTACTCATTCCCTATTTGCGAATTCGCCATTCTCCGATTCACGAAAGGGACCACCGCGTTTTTTCGTTGACTCCGCCAAAAACCCAAACTGCAGTTCAAACAAATCCCAACCCCAACACGAAGATCAAAGGGGGAGAAACTGAAATAAACCGAGGGATTTCGTGCTGTCAAAATGTTGTTGAGAGTTCGTTCTCGTTGTTCCGGCGACGTGGCGGCGGTGTGAGATCTCACCGACGACTGAAAGGCCTTTTTGACTCATCTCGGGGCCCATTTTCGAGATGGGTTCGAGTCCAATTGGGGCCGGAGCAAGTGGAGCAGCGAGTAATTGCGTTATGAGCGGTGGTGCTGCGGTTACGGGTGGCGGCGGAGTTGGCGGCGGTGGCGGTGTCAATGGTTCTACTAGTAGCTACGGTTGTGGATGGAAGTGGCAACAGAGACACATCAGACTTGTCTCTTCAGGGTTCGTCTTCTTCTTTGGATGCTTCGTTTTGTTTGGATCGATTGCTACACTCTACGCTTGGTTAGCTTTTACTCCTCAGTATGTCCGTACAATCGGCGGCGTTTCTTCGCTTGGATGTCAAGAAGATAATGAAGGTTCTTGGTCTATTGGAGTCTTTTATGGCGATTCTCCTTTCTCCCTTAAACCCATTGAAGACGTGAGTTCATTTCAACTCTTTTTTTCTTTCTCTGTTTTACAACAGTTTCTATTCTTGTACTTAACTCATTTACTTAGGTCTTGATCCATAATAGTTATATTATTTCTTCTTATTCTTTAACTCAGCTGTATTTTTGAGAATTTTGGAATTTCTGGATTATCAGATGGATTATTGATTATTCTTTTGCTTTTGGCTAAGTGGGGATTTAATTGAGTGCAGGCCAATGTATGGAGGAATGAAAGTGCCGCCTGGCCAGTTGCTAATCCTGTTATCAATTGTGCTTCAGTTTCTAATGCTGGCTTTCCTAGTAATTTTGTTGCCGACCCGTTTCTTTTTGTTCAGGTAACGATTTTCATTTATTACTTCTCAATTTCCTTTTTTGGCTCCTGAAAAATATTCAACACCTTTTGCTGTGATTAACTGAATTTGTTCATCAGCCTTCAATTCTATGATTCTTTGATAGTTCTGCGCTCGTTGAAGTCCACTTTTTTTTTCGCTGTCTTTCTGTTGGCTGTAGAGTTCATATTTATACTCTACTTCAAGTTTGTTATACCTCAATAGAATGAGGTCCGTGTACGAATATTTTTACCCAATTATTTTCGAAAAAGTTAATTGGTCAGTACACAACTTCAAATGCTGCATATGAAGTCTCCTCCTCGTTGAAATATGGAGAGGAACAACTGAATTGGATTGTAGCTTATTGGCTTGTTTGGTTGGGTAGAATTTTAGCCATTCCGACATGCTGCAAGTTCAAATCTCGAAATCAGGACGGGGTTCAGGGTTTAATGTGCGTTGCCGTGGTGGTGATGCATGTTTGGTTTAGATCACGAAATAAAGATGGAAACATGAAGTTCTTAGTTCTTTCTTGATTGTTTTCTTTCCCTGTCATCTTAGGGATAGATATATTAGGTTTTGTTCCAAAAAGATATATATATCTTCTGTTCAACCTTTCAGTTCTGCATAAAGCCTAGTGGGGTTTAAATTCTAACTATTGTGAGACCGTAGCCTTTTTGAGGGCAAGAGTAAGACAGATATACACAAATGGACATAATGAAGAATCTAAAACAGAAGTCAGTCGTGAAACTTCCTAATATAATCATCAGCCTTTTGGTTTGACAGATTTTGTCAATTTGACAACTGGTTAAAAAACATGTCCTTGATCTATATGTCAGATGTCTGAATCTTAAACTCTCATTTTGTTGTTGAACTTAACCAATAATCGGCGTTTTGTTATTGGTTATGTGTTCGTCTGTAACTGTTTCATAAAATTGCACCTCAGAGGTTCTTTCAAGTGAACATGAAGGCTCACTGTCTTTGAGTGGTTTGTTTATTATTCATAGGTTGTCATGGGAATGCTGCAAAGTTTTTAAAAGGTGAAACTGAATGCTAATTTTTCAAAACAGTTAGGTTAGTTATGGTTGGTTCTATTCTGGAAAGAACTTTAAGACACTACAAATGGCTCAACTTTAGTTATTGTGCAAGAGTTGATAAATACTCGAAGAAACAAGGTGTGTTTCCTCAATCCATGGTAGTGGGTCTTTGCAAAATCTGTTTGGCTTTTTGCAGATCTCTTCTGAAATTCCTCCTGTTTTGTTTTTTAACATTTGGTGTAAGATAGCGTAGATAGTACTGAATATAAAAGTCATAGATGTGATTAGGAAATGATCACGTGATATCTATTAGGTCTGGATGTAGCCATTATGGCCACTTCTTATTACCAAACTGTTTTTAGTTTTGCTCTAACTCTTGGTTTAACACAGATTTTGTTGCAATAGTTTGGTGTTGCATAAAGTAACAGTATAAGACGTGCATTTAAATTTGATATTTGATGGAAAGCATATGGCTTAGAACACTAGTTTATATGGTGGTATTTCTGTCAAGTACTGAATGAAAGTTTAGTGGGAAAGACCAAAATATGTTTTTATTTGAAGTTCATGGACCAGAATAATATACTTGCAAGTATAAACTGAAAATGAAACAATGATGAAAGTTCAAGATTGGAATAGTTTATCATCTTAGTTTAGATTTCCCCCGCACTTATAAGCATGTTTACTCCTTTCACAAACAAATCAATCTTGCCATTCACTTATTATATGTATACGGCAATTAACATAATTGTTGTGCTTAATTATATTGGCAGGGAGATACTATTTACTTATTTTATGAAACCAAGAACTCAGTATCCTTACAAGGAGATATAGGTGTTGCCAAAAGTGTGGATAATGGAGCAACATGGCAGCAACTAGGTGTTGCTTTGAATGAGAAATGGCATCTCTCTTTTCCGTTTGTCTTTGAACATCTTGGTGAGGTAAGAGATTTTTTTTTTCTCTTTTCCTATTTGCTTAAAACGAAACAGTTGTACTGTCAATTTCTAAAGGCTGCCTTTCTTGTACAAATAACCTAAATGTTTTGGTTGGACTACGTATCTATATATTTTGTATATATAAATATTTGATAAATATTGAAGACCGAAACTTTCATTGAGAAAGAAGAAAAGAATACAAGGGCATAAAAAACCATGCCCATAAAAGCTCCACTAAGGGAAAGGATTCTTGTCAAGAACAATAAAACCTAACGTATAGTTGCAAAAGAAAGTTGACACTTGAAATCCTAAACGTTTTTTACCACATGTAAAGTTGGTTTTAGATCTCTAAAACGAGCTGAGTTCAAGCTTCAGGTTTAAAACTTGGCACCTTTTCTTCACTCAGTTTTCCTTCAAAAGAAAAAACGGAAAAACCTCGACACTTGATTGACCATTAGCAAAATACAAGGAGAGGCTACCCATAAATGGTTTTCCAAAGGGCTACATCTACTGTGCCTGTTCAATTGAACCACTCCCAAAATTTGATATTTTTCTATTATTTCTCGCAGATATATATGATGCCAGAAAGTAGTAAGAAAGGTGAAGTTCGTCTTTATCGGGCAGTTAATTTTCCTTTGAAATGGGAATTGGACAGAATTATTCTCAAGAAGCCCCTTGTCGATTCAGTCATCATCAACCACAATGGTATGTATTGGCTTTTTGGGTCAGATCATAGAGGGCTTGGTACCAAAAGAAATGGGCATTTGGCGATTTGGTATAGTAGCTCACCTCTTGGTCCTTGGAAGGCTCACAAGAGGAACCCTATCTATAACGTAGATAAAAGTTTTGGTGCTCGTAATGGAGGCAGACCGTTTCTTCATGAGGGTAGCCTTTATCGCATTGGTCAAGATTGTGGTGAAACTTATGGCAAAAAAGTTCGTGTTTTCAAGATTGAAATTCTTACAACAGATAGCTACAAGGAAGTAGAAGTTCCGTCGGGCTTAGTAGAACCTGTTAAGGGTCGCAATGCTTGGAATGGTGTTCGCTACCACCATCTTGATGCTCAGCAGCTTAGTTCTGGTAAATGGATTGGGGTGATGGACGGAGATCGAGTACCCTCGGGTGATTCAATTCATCGATTTTTTCTTGGTTGTGCTTCATTTGCTGTCGTTGCTGTTCTTGTTGTGTTACTGGGTGTGTTACTTGGAGCAGTGAACTGCATTGTTCCCCTTAATTGGTGTGTTTATACTTCAGGGAAGAGGAGCGATGCAATCTTAACTTGGGAAAAGTCAAATTTATTTTCTTCGAAAGTGAGACGATTTTGTAGCCGAGTGAACAGAGCACCTTCAGTCCTTCGAAGTTGGGTAAAATCTAATACTTGCACCGGCAGACTTGTTCTTGCTATTTTATTTGTATTTGGAGTTGCACTGATGTGTACTGCAGTGAAGTATATATACGGGGGCAATGGTGCCCAAGAAGCCTACCCGTTTAAGGACCACTACTCTCAGTTCACGCTACTTACTATGACTTATGATGCTCGCCTTTGGAATTTGAAAATGTATGTGAAGCATTATTCGAGATGCTCGTCTGTTCGAGAAATTGTTGTGGTGTGGAACAAGGGAACACCTCCAAAAATAAGTGATTTGGATTCAATCGTGCCTGTGAGAATCAGAAGTGAAAAGAAGAACTCACTCAATAACCGGTTTAACTTGGACCCTTCAATAAAAACTCGAGCTGTTTTAGAGCTTGACGACGACATCATGATGACTTGTGATGATGTTGAACGTGGTTTTAGGGTATGGCGTCAGCACCCCGATCGCATTGTGGGATTCTATCCCCGGCTTGTCAATGGAAATCCTCTGCAGTACAGAGCCGAAAAATATGCCCGATCTCATAAAGGGTACAATATGATTCTTACAGGTGCAGCTTTCATTGATAGCCAATTAGCTTTTCAAAGGTACTGGAGTGCAGCTGCTAAGCCAGGCAGGGATTTGGTTGATAAGATTTTTAATTGTGAAGATGTTTTATTGAATTTTCTCTACGCCAATGCAAGCTCAACTCAAACAGTAGAATACGTGAGACCTGCGTGGGCAATCGACACATCGAAGTTCTCCGGTGCCGCTATCAGCAAAAATACCCAAGTTCACTATCAACTAAGAAGTGAATGTCTCAATAAGTTTTCGGAGTTGTATGCAAAGTTGGGGGATCGGAAATGGGGATTCGATGGGCGCAAAGATGGTTGGGATTTGTAACCGACGAAAGAGTTTCTCCCAACAAATAGATCTATAACTTATGTTTGACATTGCTGGTCCTTCTCTCTCGCACATCGTTTTTAGTGAACTTCCAGTGTTGAGGCTTCTCCCCCTTGTGAATTTAGTTGGGGAGTTTGGATATCTATAGATTCAGTTAGTGAGATGTACATTGCTTTGTCATGGATTGTTTTGCTTGTTTTGAAAACCGATTCCACTTGGGGTGTGCCAGATGGCTGTTCCTGACTGGCCTCGAGACGTTAGCCATCTCACCACCCCGACGCACCGCAGATCAGCGAGTTCCAACCACCTGTTGTTGTAGCTTCAATTGTACCATTTGCCCTCGTTTGAAGGACTATAGACTTGTACTTACAAAAAGGTAAAGGGTAACCAAAAGAAAGCTCTGAATTATCATCATGAAAGAAAAAAACACTGCTTTTTTTTTCCCCCTTTTCTTTTTAATTTATATATTCCCCCATCTTCTTTTTTTCCTAGAAATTTTAATTTCCACTTTCTGGGTAGGCATACTGAAACTAGTGTCTAGTTGCCCAATTAATGAATGTATTGTTTGATTCATCATCCAGCTCTTATTTTTGGTAGTTTAAACTTTGTCAATTTAGTTATATTTTTTTTCTAACTCTAAAAAAGTTTCTCCATTGTCTTTGGATTATGCTTTCTATTTAGTTCATATCACCAATTACATTAATATAATGTTTTAGTTTTCTGTCATATCATACCAACTTTGTATAAAAGCTTATCTTATGAACATGATTTATAATATAATCTATTCATTAATGTGTTTAATGTGATGGTTATCTTTTTGGTTGATATTTGATATGTTTGACTGTAAAGTAAAAGTTAGGATATGGGTTGAAGAAGGAAAGATGTGGGACAAATGTAGAGAGATTGATGATTCCATTGCTTTTGAGAAAGAGCCCACAAACCCTAAAACAACTTTAAAGAGTGTAAAATATAAATTAAAAAAAAAAGGAAAAAAAGAGTCACATGGGCCAGCCTTATGGTGTTTGGTTGTGGGGGCCAATAGTGAGTAGCTGAGGATGCTTGTTCTTTTTAACAGTGAAATAAACAAACACATCCCTTCAACATGGTGATGGGAATGGGATTGAGGAGGGGAAGAAACCACCCCATATGGGCTAATCTTTTATGGCTGTTTGTGGCCCCAAATTCAGAATTATTTCCATATCTTGTCCCGTCCCTCTCGTCAATGGAAAAACGCAACTCGGATTTTGGATTTAGGGAACGTTTGAATTGAAGAAGTGTAATTAATTTACGATAGAATTTGATATTGTAGCTTGTGTCTAAGATGTAGAATTGATTATGTTCGAATGAGTCAAGATGGGTTGGTTGAGTTGTGAGAGTTTATTTTTATGTTTTTTGTGTGATTTTTTTTAATTTTGAAAAATAGAAAATAAATCATTTGATAACCTGTGATTTGAGTTTGAATTAACAATTTTTTAAAAGAAATCAACTTAGTTAAAATTGGAAGAATATTGATTTTAATATCAATCTCAACACATTTTTTACTATAACAATTATGGTATCAAGTTATTTACGCTCAAATCTATAAATTAGTCATGAAGTATATAACCCTGAATATTAGAATTCAAGTACTTTTAACTTATGATGAATCAATTAGTTAAAGAACAACCAACCTGAAAAAAAAAATCATATAATCTGCCAAAGAAAGATCCCTTTAATTTTTCAAAGCTTCTTTTGTAGTTTCTACTGTGATGCCAAAAACGGCATGCCATGTGTCGTATTTTCATTTGCCCTTAGCCTTTTCTACCCGAAGAGAAATCTTTTCTGGAAAGATTATACTCAAATTTTGAGAGCTTATAATAATTGTATCAATTTATGTAAATAGTTATTTTTATGTGATTGAGTTATAATAAAACTATTCTTCATTTTTTAGAAAAAGAGTATTAAATCATTTTACCACTCGCATTATTAATTATAAAAAAAACGTTACTATTAAATTTTGAGGTTTGAGTTTCAATTAGAAGAAAAAAGAGGATAACCCTCCAAGTTTAGACCAATAAGGAGAGAGAAAGAAAGCTTAGAGAAAGAAAGAGAATTGAAGGGAACAAGAAATTAAAAAATGAAGAAAAGGAATACATGGTTGATCTCCATCATCCAATCCCATGTGCTTCAACCTCTCTCCTGTCTTCTCTCTAATCCCCACATCTCTCCCTTTTCTCTCTTCCATGAAAATTTTTCTTCACATTCTCTCTCCTCCAATTTTTTTTTCTTTTTTTCCATTATCTAAATTTCCCAATTTCATCCTTACTACCTTTCTAGGGTTTTGAAAATTTTGTTACAAACCTAAAAAAGCTGTTTCAACGTTCACACATTTCCATATTATTACACCTCTCAATTCACCCCTTTCCTTCCCACACATTCCCCACCCCTTTTTTAAAACAAGAAACTGTTAAAAAAAAATATGGAACTCTGATCAAATTTCTTCTTGTTCTTGCTGTTGACTGTCTTGGCTCTGTGCCCAAGAACAGTATTAATAAAAAAAATGAAATTGGAGTGTTGAAAGAGAAAGTGGGTGAGATTAATGTAGAGAAAAAGGGGTTTTTGTAGATAGCGATGTTGGCAATGGAGAAGGATTTTGATGCCAAGTTGATGATTCAGGGCAACGCTTCTAATGGTGGCAATGTTCAGAGATCCAAGAGCTTTGCCTTTCGAGCTCCTCAGGAGAATTTTACAATCCAGGATTTTGAATTGGGAAAAATTTATGGGGTTGGTTCATATTCCAAGGTAATTTATTTTTGTTTTGGCCTTAAGTTTCTTTTAATTTAATTCTTCTCTTGTTTCTGTTTAAATCTAGTGAAATTATGGATATGTTTAATTTGTGTATGATTCTGTTATTCCTTACATTTTGATTTGGTTGGTTCTTTGATAAATTCTGTTTTGAAGTGACAATCCATAGATATTATAGAATGTGGTTTTATATTTACTTTTCCCATTCTAAATCTTATGAACATGGATCAATTTTCTTTTATCCAGACTCCATTATATCTGTGTATTCAAGGTTGTGTCTATGTCCTTTTTTCATTATTACCCAATAAATTGAACTGGGATGTCTTATATGTGAAGCTGGAGAGACATGAAATAGGGTTGAAAAGGAATCTAGGATTTCTTTAATTTGTTTGAGCTGAAACACTTGTTTTTGTTTACCTTCTTCCTTTCTTTCTTTTTTCGTCTCTGCTCGGCTACCGTCTCGTGTGGGATGGGAAAGATTTTGCTTCAATGCTACTTGATGAATAGAACTCAAGTCGCCCATCAACAAAATCTACTTTTTTGAGGGGGATGTCCCCACGTTTAACTTCAATTATGTTAACAACATATTTATTTGAGCTTTGATTGATAATCATTTAGTTTTTGGTTTATGAAAATTAAGCTTGTATATACCATGATTCTACCTATTGATTTATTTGTTTTGTTATCTACTTTTTAAGAGTGTTTTTAGAAACCAATCCAAGTTTTGAAAACTGATGCCCCGTTTAGTGACCATTTAGTTTTGAAAAGTAAGCCTATTTTTTCCAATTTCGTACACTGTTATTCAGTCCTTAGCAAATTTTCAAAAACAGAAACGTGTTTTTAGAAACCATTTTTTTTCCAGTTTTGAAAACTTGACTTTAGAGGTGGAAGTGGTGTTTTTTAGTTAAGACCTAAAGAACAACTTTTAAAAACTTGTTATTGTTTTTGGAATTTAGCGAAGAATACAAATGTATAGTTAGGAAAGATGAAAACAATAGGAAAGAAGTTTAAAGCAAGCTCAACTTTTGAAAACCACAGACAAAAAACCAAATGGTTATCTAATGGGATCTTAATGAGACAACAAATTGAATACTTTTTTTTTTCTAATGAAAAGCTAATAAATAATTTCTAATGCAGTTGGAGTAAAATTAAGAATCTTAAAAGATTAGGGTTGATTTAGTATATTTAGCACTTTGCTTTCACTATAATCATTCTCTTTATCTGTTGAGGATGACTTGCAATATCATGATATGAACTGTTGGTTTATCTGTTGCTTTATAAATGGCCTTCTAAATGTTCTCACCAGGTCGTGAGGGCGAAGAAGAAGGACACAGGAATTGTATATGCATTGAAGATAATGGACAAAAAATTCATCACCAAAGAAAATAAAACTGCTTATGTGAAGTTGGAAAGAATTGTACTTGATCAATTGGACCATCCTGGTGTTGTCAGACTATTTTTTACCTTTCAGGATACTTTCTCTTTGTGTATGTATTTCTTATGCGTATCATTTTGTCATTTTTCTGTGAATATTCTTATATTCCATATCTTTTTGTCTGCTTGGTCAAAAGTCGCTATGATTTTATATATTTGTACGGTTCTCTGTTATCCACTTCGTTTTCTTACTGATACTCATTTTTTGATTTTGATGTTTAAGACATGGCATTGGAGTCTTGTGAAGGTGGAGAACTTTTTGATCAGATAACTAGGGTAAGTTGATTTGGAAGAACTTTCAAACGTTCGTTCTTCCCTTGCTTGTATGCCGATCTCTCGTGAAGTTTATAAATTCCCCATGTAATACATTTTTAAATTATGCCATTTCTTGTGTTCCTAAGCATTAAAATTGAGTTAACTTGATCATTTGATAAATCTTAGCATATTTTTCTGTTTGGGAGTTCAAGTTTTGTGATCTAGGGGTGATACTTTTTTTTTTTTTCCTTGGAAAACTTTGAGAGAAGTCTTTGGTGAAAACTAGCTGGCATGTTTAGTTTAATCGTTCAAATGCTTATTAAGTAATCTATTTTTTGGTTTATTTCATTTTCTTTCTTCAAAAACTTCCTGTCACTGACATTTTGAAGTGTAAAATTATTTTTCTGTTGTATGGTTTCGTGTATCTTTTAAAACTTGATCACTTTTGAAGCTTTGGATGGCTGTGATGTTGCATTTTGGATCAAAGATATGACATATTCTCAGTATATAGCAAATGTATATTCTATTGGCATTTTCATTTTTTTTTTTCATTCTAAACCTTGAGTAGTTTATCAACAGAAAGGTTGTCTGTCGGAAGATGAAGCTCGGTTTTATACTGCAGAGGTGGTGGATGCCCTTGAATACATACACAGCATGGGATTGATACACCGCGATATCAAGGTTTCTTATCTACGTCTGCTCTATTATTGTGGACGTGTAGCGCACAAAATATTAATCAATATTTTTTTGGCAGCCTGAAAACTTGCTACTTACTACTGATGGACATATCAAAATAGCTGATTTTGGGAGTGTAAAGCCTATGGTGGATAGTCGAATTACGGTTCTCCCAAATGCTGCATCAGGTTCATATCACTGTCAAAAGAAAAAAAAATTGAATCTTGTTCAAGCACATTTTGACATGGATTGCACCAATTTTTACATGTAGATGATAAAGCTTGTACATTTGTGGGAACGGCTGCATATGTTCCTCCAGAGGTCCTTAATTCCTCCCCAGCAACTTTCGGGTAATGAGTCCATCTTACTTACCTATACATGAATGCTTTTTTTTTCTTTTTCTTTTGGAGATTACTCCCTCGAGGAGGTAGGTGCAATATGATGGACAGTTTTATACCCTTTGAATGTAGGATTGAGAAACAAAAAATTATGGTTTCACCACGTATGCAAGGGTTGGGGAGGGAGGGGGCAATTATTATGGGACGGTCTCATTGAATAATTTGTGTTTTTAGGTCTTGAAAATCAAGGGCTATTGTTGGTCTTTGTGTTCATATCCATAACTCATCCTTCCATTTTCGTTTATACTCCATGTAACATAATCAATTTTTTGGATTTGAAAACAGAAATGACCTTTGGGCACTCGGGTGTACCTTGTATCAGATGCTTTCTGGTACTTCTCCTTTTAAGGATGCAAGTGAGTGGCTTATTTTTCAGAAAATCGTAGCACGAGATATAAAATTCCCCAGCTATTTTTCCGAGCAAGCAAGGGACCTCATCGATCACCTATTGGTATGTTTGCTACTGGAATGCTGATTTTTCCTCAGGAAGTATAAAATGGATATTCTTATGTTTTTTTGTACTCCAGTTCATTTTAGTATTCAGACTTTATTTTATGTTTGTTGAGCCTTAACTCGTCTTTCGTCTATTTCAGGATTTAGATCCCAGCAAGAGACCAGGTGCCGGAGCTGAGGGTTATGTTTCTCTCAAGAGTCATCCCTTCTTTGAGGGGGTTGATTGGAGCAAAATAAGATCACAAACTCCTCCCAGGCTTGCTTTAGAACCAGGGGTATTGTTTGCTATAAAAAGTGCCTATCATCATTTATTCTATCCACGTGTTCTTTGTCAAATACATTATCTCGCCTTTGATTATGTAGAGTCATTCAAATGAGAACGACGATAGCTCCGAGTCTTCTTGGAATCCTTCACATATTGGAGACGGCACATCGAGACAAAATGATGGGAATGCTGGTTCTGCATCAACTTCAGAAGGATCACATCATATTACTCGACTTGCATCGATCGACTCCTTTGATTCAAAATGGTATTTGTTTTCTTCGTGATACTGACTATATTTGCTCAAGCTAACGTCTTTGTAGTGATTATAGCATGGATACTGATCTCTATTTTGATATGTTAATTTTCTTTTTAACAGGCAACAATTCCTCGAACCTGGAGAATCTGTTCTTATGATCTCAATGGTGAAAAAACTTCAGAAAATAACAAGCAAAAAGGTTCAACTCATCCTTACCAACAAACCAAAGTTGATTTATGTTGATCCTTCAAAGCTCATTGTCAAGGGGAATATTATCTGGTCTGACAATCCTGTTGACCTCAGCGTTCAAGTGACCAGTCCTTCACATTTCAAGATTTGCACAGTATGCCACAAAAAACTCTATGGTTCTCTTTCTACATCATTTTAGATTTATCAATGTAGATTACCGATTTTGAGTTTTCTTTTTCCTGATTCGTTCGTATATCCACCGGTGTCCTGTTTGATAAACGTTTGACATGTCTACTTTCTGAAAAACTAAAGAGGAGTCCTATATTGTTAAGGAACAAAACAAATTGTTAATAAACAAGATCATCAATTCATTAGCTCAGTTGTTTTATTTCTCAACCATTCTAATCCAAAGTTCATTCTTCAGCCAAAGAAGATTGCCTCGTTTGAGGACGCGAAACAGCGAGCGTGGCAGTGGAAGAAGGCGATCGAGGTGCTTCAAAACCGATGAATCTTTCGTGAATGTTTGGTGACACATTCTTTGGAAGAGTTTACATTTAAAAGAGGAAAAGAAAAGTTGAGGCTCATCAATAACTTAAATTTTCTAGGATTATTTTATTTAGTGGAAGTTATTATAGTTGGAAAAAAAAGAAGAAGAAAAGATCAGCTAATCCACCCTTCCATCAACCCCAAAAGAAGAAAGCTGGAAGAAAGAGTGATATTATTATATCATTAAAATCATTGCTTTGAAATTGTATGTGCAGTTTTCTGCTTTAGTCTTTATATATGGCCTTGAATTAATACATGTATTGAAGAAGATACCTACCAGTCATCAATGGAATTTACTCATCAAATTATTTGCTATTATATGAATTCATGTTTTCTTTATAGTTTTTTTTTGCCCAATCCATTATAGGTTAGTGAAATTATGAAATCCATTGTGTATATGCTTGTTTGAGAGTATTTTTAAAATTTCCTAACCTTAAACTTATTTTTCATATAATTAAAATTGATTTTGAATAATAAAATGTATATTTAGTTGTTTTTACCGTTTTGAACGTACTCTTAAACATGTTTTACGCCTACCGACTAATTAGGTTAAAAAATTTAAGAATTAAACTTAATTTAACTTAATCTATTACAGAAAATGAATTTTTTTAATTAAAATTATTTTAAGAGAAAATTTTAATGTTTTATTTAGAATTTTAAAATACCCGTTTTATAAGGAGTTTTTTCAAAAATATTTTTTTTTTGATAAACTATCTACCTCCACAAAAAATTATGATTTTTTTTTTTTTTTAATGAAAAGAAACTACTTCGTCTACCTTTTGAATAAATAAACTTTAGATTAAGATGAAAAGCGTGTAAGATGTCTCCTTTTGAGGCCGAAAAAGAACACCTTTTTCTTTTTTCTTTTATGTAGAAAAATAATTATTTTACAGTGAATTTAAATACATTCAAACTAAAAATCATGCCATAGAATACTATGGAAAACAGTCCAGCAAAAAAGGGAACAAGAATCAAGCTTGAACATAATCACTATGAAGCAAAGCAAACCAAAATCATTGTAATTAATTCTATTGGTCCAATTCTAATTATTGAGTGATTTTAAAATGTATTATGTGCAAGTCACTCTCAGAAATATTTTTAGTAATTCAAAATCAACTTAATGTCATGAGTTTTATATCATCAAAATTGACTTAGAAACATAAAAGCATGTTTACATATGATTTCAAAAATGACAAAATCACTCCCAAATGCTTTGGGAATTCTGAATAATTCGAACAGTTCGAATAAATGAACTTTTGGTTCGGCTTGGGGTTGGTTGTTATCTTTGGTCGGTTCAACCCGACCAAACCAAATTCGGTTAAATTAAAAGAAAAAAATTAGGGTTTAGCAGTTTGCACACGTCAGCCGTAAGGCTCCCCCATGTCCTCTCCCGTGTTTTCCCTCACTTCTTCTGTCTCACACTCTCCGGCTTCCCTCTCGCCGCTGGTAGCTCTTGTCCAGTCGTCCAGTTCGCCGTTTTTCCGTTCCCAGATTGTGTTTTATTCCTGGGTTTTCAATGAGTATTTCGTTCCTGCAATATTGATATGTAATTTTGATACCATTTCTCGTAGCTAATTCATGAGCTGAGCTGATTAGAGGTCATTTATCTGCTAAACTGCTTAGAATGGATGAGTTTTTGAAGAACCAAATCTTTGCAACTCATGCTGTTGCTGCTGTAGGCTCAGTGACACTAAGTACAGTTCTTACTTATCCTCTTGACACTATCAAAACTATTATCCAGGTACAATTTCTTGCTAATGTGAATATTTTCTGTCATGTAACTGTATCTGTCTGAGTTGATCTAATTCTACTCTTCTCTACAATAGGTTGGTTCTAATCCTTTAGGATCTACCAAACAGTTGACGTCTACTCAGGTTTTGCAGAGAATCCAATCTTTCTCAGGAAATTCAGGTGATTCTTTAATTTTTCTTGAATTATAATATCTAGCCAATCGAAGATTACCAAGACCTTTGACTAAGAGGCTAGAGGTTCAAGCCCCACCATTATAACGTTGAACTTAAAAGAAATCTATTTCTTTGTATTCCTTTATTCAACATTGTAATTGCCTGCTTCTAAAGAACATATTGCTTGGATCATATTATTTAGAGTCTAATTTCACATTGACTGAAGATTGCAGGTCTGTATAGTGGATTTGGATGGTTGGCCTTTGGGAGACTATTTGGTATAGGTGCTCGATTTGGAATATATGAAATTGTGACAGCTTTTTATAAAGGTGAAATCATCTATCCTATTTTAATGTGTCCAACATTGTAATCTTAATATGAAGTATTCAAACCAACAACTCGAATATTATTTAACAAAATGAATTTCATTGGTAACCAAAGTATGCAAGGAAAGGAAAGTACGGAACTCTGACTTCAACGTTTCATTGAGACTTCAAAATTTCTATCAATAAATTTTGTTTTCGTGATGGTCATTAGTGCATTTGTGACAGATGGTCGTGAAGATGATTACATACATGTGTCTGAAGCTTTTCTAGCTGGACTTATGGCTGGTGCAGCGGAGTCATTGATATGCTCTCCATTTGAGCTTGTTAAACTTCGTGCTCAAGTGACTTCCGCAGTTCGATTACCAAGACCAAGTTCTCTCGTCGGACAAGAAAGTGCTCTTGCACCTTCCATGTCAAGATTTCTTCATGGCTATACACTGGATCAGAAAGCCTTAAACTATTCAGTTGGTCTTTTATCTACTCTAACGACCAAACACCCAAACATAAAAGGTGCTTTACAAGAGTATCCATGGACGATGACAGGTTCTGGGAGGCCACCTGCGGTCAGCAGCGTGCGTAGGCCATCAGATATCGTTTCACTAGAAGGATGGCATGCATTTTGGAGAGGTTTGCGATCTGGGATTGCAAGGGATTCCATCTTTAGTGGCGTATTTTTCTCAACTTGGCAATTTCTGCACCAATCTATGCTTATTTGGAAGAGCATTGATATGAATCCACCACCCAGGTTCGACGATTCAACATTAGACTTCCCTTGCAGTTATGTCTAATTCGCTACCGTTTCAATTTTCACTTTGGGATATCAAGAACGCAATTAAGTACTTGACCTCAGTCCATTGGTGTAGTTTGAGTATCTGAGCCAATATATAGTTGTCAAAATCTAAATCTATTGTTGGTATATTCATTTGTATTAATGGAGGAGTTTGGATGATAAACAATTTTTTCTCTCAATCTCTTCTTCCAGGTCAAATGATGAAATAGGTCCGCTGTCTCCGTTTTCAGTAAGTCTTGCAGCTGGATTTTCAGGCGCAGTTGCTGCGGCTGCTTCTCATCGTTTCGATACTGCCAAGAGTCGATCACTATGCACTGTGCTGCCCAAGGTATGAAAATCATTAATGGAGGAGTTTTCATAGTATAATTTCTTATAGTTATATGTTCTTGTTTATACCTATGGTCTTAAGAAATCAAGATGAAGTGAGAGAGATTTATTTCCATGAGGGCAAATCATTTTTAGTTCTTAATAAATTGGACACTGTAAAGTGTGCATTTCATACAACATTTCTTCCACCAATCCATTTTGCTCGATGAGGATCTTGACCTTTTTTTTGTTGTTGATAAAAAACGGATATATTCGAGAGAACAGCCTAATGACAAGGGATGAGAGAGCCCTCCCCGAGAAAATCTAACAAATATGGACCTTCTAATTGTTGAAAATCATAGAAAGGCTATAATTACTAAAATGTTTGGTGTAATTGTTACTCCACCAAGAAACTATATGTTGAACCAAAGTCCAAAAATAATCAAAAGAATTATATTTATCATAAAAAATTCTACTATTTCTCTCATTCGAAATGCTCCACAAAAAAGATTGAGTAGCGTGTATCTCCACCGAATGTTACCCTTTGGACGAAAAACTTTGCTCTTGAGCCCTTCAATCATCCAACTACCAGTCTTGCTAGGAAAACAAAAATCCAGATTTAAATGAGGATCTTGACCACTAAAAGTCCTTAAGTGCGAAATACCTTTTTTTGGAGGTTGAATGTTAAAATATCTATCTAATAATCGTACATCAACTTTCTTTCTTTCATTTTTTTCTTTAAGAAAACAACGCACACAAAGCTATAGGCCTCTATTTGATAACTATTTGGCTTTTTGGATTTTTGAAAATTAAATTTATAAACACTATTTTGCTATCTAGTTTCTACTAATGTTTTCGAAAACCAAACACATTAGTTTTTGTTTTTGCAATTTAACCAAGGATTCAAATGTTTTCATAATAAGCAAATTGAGAAGAAAGAAATATAAATTTTACAAAATGAAATCACTATTGAGGTCTGAATTTTTATCCCCATCAACTTCATATATATATATATCACGAACATGTATGTAAAAGTGTTGTCCATATATTCTGTTGATAGGTCTTTTGCATAGTAAAATGGACGTTTAATGCAGTATTTTTGAAATTGTCGAGAGAATTTTGTTTTCAAGTTTAAGAATGATACTGAAGATTGTTAATATATATTGAGGAGCTCAAGATATGATCTCTACCTATTTACTTGCATTAAACGATTCTCTGTGTTCCATACGTATTCGATATCGTCTTCTCTGTTACTATATGATGTTGAGTTTTAAAATCAGCAGACTTACACAGAAGCAATTGTTTGATCATGGTTGTTTTGTTGCAGTTTGTTGCTTTGGAGAGGAAGTTTCTCAAATGGCAAACACCGGGTAGTAGATTCCAGAGAACTACAGGGATTCATCCTGCTGATCGAGGTCTCCTGTCTCGTGGCCTAGGATTGCGAATGGCTAGCTGTGGTTTAGGGTCATTTGTTATGGTTGGAGGTTACTATTTGATTATTGATCATTTGTTGAAATGATAGTATTATTTGCATGGATTACTTAGAATAAGTTACAAAGAGAGTATTTTCAAAGGCCATAGAGAATCCATTTCTTGTCCTATACACAGATTTTGTTATATTTCCGAGAAAGCATTGTATCTGATGCTTTTGTTTCATAATTGTGTTTTAGTTCTCTGCCTTCAAACATTAATAAGCAGATTAGATGATAATTATCAGTTCAAAGTAGGATAATTTGATTTTTCACTCATCCAAATTAGTGAATTCAAATTTTTAAAAAAACTATACATATTTGCACACATCTTTTATTTTTTAATATCCAGTTGTAGCTTTTTATTATTTCTTAAATCTCTAATGAGAGAGAGAGGTTATGCTGATGCTTAGTGGAGTAATTGCTAGTATTTACTTTTCTTAAATAATCTTTAGTGGAGTAATTATTACAACAACCATAGTAATCAAAGAATATCATTAAAAGCCTTATTATCATGGCTCAAATTTATAAATAAATGAGCAATCACATTACAAATCAGTAAATATAGAGTAACAAAGAGCATTAAATTTGAAATGCTTAAAATTAATTATGGATTGCTTCCAATATGGAGTTGAGATATTATTTTTTTTTCGTTTCGTCGTCTTTAGGTTTCCATTTTTTCCAAGCAAACTTTATGATGAAAAATCCTCCTAAAGCACATAACTGAAAGTAGATGAAATGAATTACCATTAAAACAAAATTAATTCTTTTTATAAATCATATATATACAATAGAAAAGCTGCATTCTTAATTGTTACTTATTACTTTATTGTTTATTATTGTTAGTTGAAACTGCAATTTGTTTGGTAGTAATAATACTTCATGAATTTTGATCATCGAAAACTGTTTGACAAAGAATTCTAATGAGTAACCCTTCATGGACAGCGGAGTTACAGTACATATAAGTCTATTTTTCCGAGCTAGAGCTTCACGGGAACGGAGACGGAGAATACATTCACATCTTCGTTTCTCACCAATTTATTTTCTTCATTGATTTTTTAACAAAAAAAACTATTACACATACACACTTGAAACAAACAAACATATATTTTTTTTTGAATTCTTATATATAGGGTTGATTAATGTACTAAACAAACATATTTGATGAAGGATTTTTTTTCATGAGAAATTAATTAACTATTTAATCGATAAAAAATGTTTATGATCTCTAAACAAATCGAAAGAATAAATAACTATATGAAAATCAACAAAGTTAAAAAAAAAAAAATATTAACAAACGAGATGAACCAAATTTAAAAACCTACATTTTGGGATGATAATAGAATCTCACTTTACAACGAAGTAATAGTTTATTTTCACTTTGGTTATAAAACCTAAACTTAAAATTGTGTTTAATAAGTCATAGACATATTGAGCTAAAAAGTCCCTAATTTTTATGTTTATTATCAATGTGATTAAATATCACATTTCTTTCGATTTAAAATTTTAAGTTTGATTTTAATTTAATCTCTAAACTTTAAAATGTGACATTTTTTGTTTTCAAAGGCAAAATGACGTTAAGGTTTTTGTGATAGTATGAATTAAAATCAAACCCAAAACTAAACTAAAATGCAATGTTTTAGAAACCAAGAACTAAGACAAAAAAAAAAACTTCTCCATAAAAGGAGAGATATAATGAGAATGGGAGAAGGAATAATCATACCGACCACACGATTGCCGGATGTGAAAACTTCCCATGGTGCTTGATCTCAGCCTTAATCGGCGGAGGGGGAACCACTTCCGGTGCCGGAATAGTGACTACCTCAGACTTCGTCTCAGGTAGATTAATTTCTTCTTTCTTTTGATCCACATTATTTAATTTCTGTCGATTATTTCGCACAAAACTTGGCAATTTAGGGTTTCTCATAATATTTTCTTCGTTCTCAGCCATGTCGTAAGATCACGACTTCCACTTTGCCACCACCGCCGCCCCCGATCGGAACAATAGTTTGTTCTCTTTGTGGAAATATCTGTGTGTTAGGAAGGTGAGAGAATTGGGCTTTTTAATTGTGGAAGGAAGAATGGAATTGTTTCTTTTTCTAATATTTTATTTATTATTTTTGAGTTACTTCGTTCTCCCGCCAATATGATGCTTCCATAAAGGACGTAAATAATTTTTAAAAGAAAAGGGAAGAAATAGGAAAAATAAATCATTTTATACTCTATAAATACTTTTGTATAATACTTGAATAATCAACCTAAATTTATCTAAATAATATGCTTATTTCTTTCGCAAAAAATAATCTTATAGGAAAATAAATAAATAAATTTATGCAATTAATCTTCCAAAAAAACGAGAGAAAAAAGGGTGAATTTGACCTTGGATGAAATATTAATATGTTTGAGATCTAATGACCGAACGTTATTTTAAAAATTTCTATAAATGATTTTTAAAACAAAAGATCTGAATCCGTTCACTCGTATAAATCTGAGGTACAATGTTAAGAAAAAACTTACCACATTGTTATGGTAATTTTTAGCAAAATTGGTATGGATATGTTAAAATTGACTAACAATCAATTGTACAACAAAAAAAATAATAAGGTTATATTTTATTTTTGTTCTCAAATTTTTCTATTTTTTTTTTTTAAAAACCCATTTTCATAGACTATATAAAGACTCATGTGTTGACTAGAGACTTGGAAAGAAGTAGAAAAGAACATGTAAAATAGAATTATAGAACTCTAATATCTAATCCTCTATTAGGAGGAAAATAAAAATTACAATATTCATACTTTAAAATGATATTTTTATTTGTACAAAAATCCTTATTAATTTATAATTTAAACTTTTTTTAAAAAAATAAATGGTTGATGGGTTAATAACAGCACTTCTTTCTTTCTTTTTTCATTTTTAGAAAAAAGTATTTTATTTTGAATAACTGTTGAGAGGAAAGTCTTTTAAAGTTGATGAAAATGAATCTATCCTTTTTCCAATTAGGAAGGAGATGTTTATCCTCATTATTGGCCATTGGACAAGCATCAATACCATGAAATCTCAACAAATATATATTAGCCAATACATGATTTATAACCTAAATTAAATGTCATGCCAAGTCTTTTATAGCAAAGCGTAAGATAATAAATGAGAAACCAAATAAGTATTATGTTACAAATAAAATGACTATGTATTCTTTTTAAAAACTCAAGGATAAATGGTTACATAATCGAAATTAATATAAATTTTATTTTAGTTGAATTATGTCTATTAGAATAAATTGTCCAATATAAAAAATAATTAACTTTGCTAACTTGTAAATGTCACACTACTTCAACTATTTGTCTTGATCAACTCAACATAGTATCTTATTTGACTTGATCAACTCAATAGGGAATAAGTAAATATGTATAAAAGAACACTAAAGGGTAAAGGAAAATATTCTTTCATTAAACATGAAGTCTTTAAAAAAAAAAACTCTACGTGATAAATCTGAAAAATTTGTAATTTAAGTGCAACACTTTTAATTCTAGCAAGATTTTACGAGAATCTATTATTTCTTCACTTTGGACTTATGACGTCGCGTATAGATAACCTAGTTTATATAGTCGTAGGCTTTCTCTCTCTCTTCATATGATTTGGCTTCTTTTATCTCATTCTTCATAGGTCCTAACTTCTTGACTTGTGGTTTTATCTAGATTTTAGTTGTGGGTCTTGTTTACTGTCTTGTTTGAGCTTAAATATCAATGAGTTTAGCTGATACATCTGCTAGTTTAAATTTACTAATCAAAATCATCAATAGAATCTTATTAACATTATTAAAATAATTCTTTTAGTTTTTATTGTGACTATTATTTATTTAAAGTATACTCATCCTATTTTGAGAAAGATAAAAAAAATAGATATTCACATGATAAAAACCAACAAGTTTTAAAATATAATTTTCAATAGTAACTTAGATTTGATAAAAATTAAACAAATAATGTTTACGTAATCACCAATTCAAACAAGCGCCCATGGCCTAATGGATAAGGCGTCTGACTTCTAATCAGGCGATTGTGGGTTCGAGTCCCACTGGGCGTGCGCAATACTTTCTTTTATCCTTTTGAAAAGCACAGCTTTAGTTTATAAATTTTGAATTTAAAAAAATTTTAGTCTCTACTAATTTATTACCAATTATTCTAAAACTCGTTATCTGTTCACATTTATACTACAAAATTTAAAAATGGATTCACATGCATTAAAATTATAATTATTATTCAAATAATTTTGATAAAAGATTAAAGAGATTAAATTTAAGATTTATTAAAATAAAACAAATAGAAGTACACGAACTAAAATTAAAAAGGATAGTTAGCTTTGGTGGAAAAGAAAATCAACCTTGAGTGAACAATAGTGGATTACACATAAAATACTTTAGTTTAGTTTTTCATTCTTAAAAGATTACCAAGCACCATTTTAGCTCAAAATGCATAGCTCAATAAATGCATCGATCTTCTCATCTATCATGCAAAATTTTTCTTTACATTGCCACCAAATTAAGCTTAATAAATAATAATTAGTTATAAACTAGGATCATAGCTCAAAACGAGCATTGATTTATAACAAACAAAGGTAAAGCTAAAGCTAAAGAGCCTCCGGAAAACGTAAATCTGCAGGGCCAGGACCCAAAATCCCCTTCTGTTCACTAATCTTGCCAAGCCCAGGGACGGTGAGTGGTACCACAACAGGAACCTGAACGGTAACTGAAACCGGAACTGGAACCGCAACCGGAATAGGAACCGGAACAGGCACAGGAACTGGAACCTGACCAGAAACATGCTCTGCCTGTACACTTCTTTCTTCATCTCGCCACACATTCCCCAGCCACTCTGTCTACAAAACCAAATAACAAAGCCAGATGACCAAACAGATCACCAACCTTAATTAGAAACATATAGTGATAGAAAATTGTTTTAAAGGATAAAACTTCTTAAAATATTTATAAATACAATAAAATATCATAATCTACTCCATAATAGACCAAGATTAGATTAATAGTTTATCGTGGTATCGTAGAATAGACGGTGATATTTTGCTATATTTTATAAATATTTTGGTTTATTTTGCTATATTTGAAAATAGCTTCATTATGAAAGTGACTGTCAACATTCTATCTCCCAAGTCATGTTGTGCTTGCAATTCTCGAGATCTAGCACTATCATTGTAACTGTCAACATTATAAGGAGACTGTATGTCTAAAAGTTTTAATGACTCTACGAAAACAACAGGCTTGTGACAAGTCTCATGCACCAAATTTAGACGTCAAGTATAAGTTTCCTTGAGAGTTGAGTTAAGTTGTTAATTATTATAAGTTTCCTTGAGAGTTGAAGTTGATGCAAATAACGACGTGAGAAATATAAGTTAACACAAATAATGAGGTGATAAATGTGAGTTGATATGAATAGCGAGATAATAAACCTCCTCAATTGTTGGTTCAGGCAGACAACAAGTGTGTTCTATTTACCCACCCAACTCAAGTACATGTTGGTTGTGAAACGTCCCCTTACCAGAGTATTGCATATAAGTAACTTGGAGAGTTTTGAGTTAATTATTTTCTTTTCTTTTCTTTATACTATATTTGTAAAGAATTTCTAAAGACAGAAACTTGCCTCTTCATGATCATAAATAGTTTCTGGCAACAATGGGGTCATAATTGGTGGAGTGATGTCTGGATCTGGTTTCTGAAATATGAATGTTGTGTAGAGACCTGTAAAGAAAGTTACATAAAAACATATGAATAATATCTTATTGCAAAAATAAAAATAGACTGTGGGTAGGGGGGGAATCCTTTCTCACCCAGTACATCGTATGATCGAGGAAGAAGTCTCCCTCTGGGATCCAGAATGTTTTGACCAAAATTCATGAGCATATCTGCCAATTGTGCTCTTTTTGCGGCAATCAAAACAAGGACAAAATAATCAGCCGGGCCAGGAAAAACACGAGTTGGTGAGCTTTTCATGAGTTAGAGAAAACAAGGAATTTAAGAAAGACGGCAAAAACCTGTGATCATCGAAGAATTCGGTCAAATTTTGAATCTCGATATACTCAAGACCTGCTTCTCTAGCCAACCTGAGTGAGTTATAGCCACCATTTGGATAAATTCATTCAGATATTTTGGATGATTACATAGTCATATAAGTCAGTAAAAGCATATAAGGAAAATTTTATTCATGAGAGGAAATTTTGGTTTCATAAGCAGTTTTACTTGATGGAACTTAGAAGGATGATGTCTATGAACTGAAACACGATGTGGTTGGAGATGGATAATAAATAACTAAACCTGATAAAGCTTGGAAAATGAACTAAACAATGAGTCTCAGCAGAGGGGTCATTTGCAAATTTCAGCTGATATTTCTTCCCAAACAAAGGGAACCTGTAAATACTCAATATCTTCGGTTATAACAAAAACCATTCATTAAAACAATCCAAAGGAAAAGAAATATTCAAAAACTAGGAAATTCTACGTACTTCTCTTCCTCCACTTCAAAGGAGATCATGTAGCTTTCCGATCTAATGCAATTGGGTACTATATTAGGCTTCATACCGGCACTCCTATTGTGGTATGCTTCGACATTCTTCTGATACTTTGCCCTTTAAAAGTAAGTGAATCTAATATTTCAAATTAACTCCTACAGAACGAACTTCTAAAATATGAAAATAACAATGAACTCCTCCTAAAAAGACCGGATTTGATTGTTATTCCTCACCATATTGTAGACGAGTCTGGAGTAATCCCAAAAAAATAGCCCCCAGGTTTAAGCAATGCTGACACATTATGTAAGAGTCTCCTTGCTCTCTCTTCGGTTTCAAAACACATCTGCAGAAATTTCCTTCATATTCAGCACATACGTCTAATATATGAAAGTCAAGATCCATTCTCTCCTCTAATCCACAAAAAAACAAGAAGAAATTCCAGATGTAGGACCTGAAGATGCTGCAAGCAGCAGACACGATCAACTGTTTCCGTTTTGTCTTTCAACTGAGTTTCGATATTTTCCTGTGGTAACAGAATACAATCAGCAGCAACATAACAAAAATAAAATACCAGGCAACAAAGTTGACGTGTCTCAGTTTTAAATGTTACATGCTATCTGATAACTTACTTTACATTGGTATTATAAGTTTAACACTTGCATTATAATCAAATCTGTAATTCAAAATAGAGGACCCAATGAATTAGCGTTTGATCAGGATGACAATGGCCTTGATACTTAAATGATTAAAATAAAATTAAAGCATGCATTTGCTACTGTGTGAAGTGAAGTATCATCCATTTCTTTTCTACTGAAGTTTAACAAGTGATGGCAAGATGGAAAGGGAAAAAAACAAAGGGAGATTTGCATTCTACTCCACAATTCTTTTAAGTAAAAATATGATTTCAGGCATGATCAAAGAGAATGCCATTTTTTGAAAAGCAGGTTGCAACATTTCAGTTATTTATTTTCTCACTCTGAGCAAGTGCACTTTTGACTAATAGTTACAGCCTATCCATCACAGAAGATATAAGACATAGATATAATAGTTCAATCCGTTCTCACTTCCACTTCCTGAGCTCATGTAGTCTTGTGTGATTGTTTCTTGCCCTATTTATTCCTTGCAAAAGCAATAATGATAGTACAGCGGTGCTCAAATTTTGAGCACTTGTACAATGGCCCAATTTCTCTTTTGGCTCCTTTCAATAACTCAAATAACTGATTAGGGAAACCTTGTTCAACAGCCTTATTTGGTTCTTAGACAGCATTAACCAAATATTTCATATCATTAAAACAATGTTATATAAACCGCAGCATGAGGAATAAGTGGAAAAAAGTGGAGATCTTAGGCCACCCTCAGCGATAAGAAATATTTTTGCAATAAATGCAAAACTCATAGTGCTTTGCTAAACAAAGGAGCATCCCATCTCCCAAAAATCCTCCACCGACCACTTTATCCCTTTCCCATTTTACAAGTATAGAGAAGTGCTAGGAATAAATCTATATGAAATGCTCAACACAAGTTATTTTGTGAACCTTCCATCGGGAAAGGGGATGCCTTATCCCCTTGTCCCTTAGGTTTTTTTGTATGGCCTTTGTGTTATTTTGCAGGCTATCCTTTGTTTTTTTATTAAAAAAAGGAAAAGAAAAGAAGAAATCTACATGGAATGAATTTCAAATGTTTTAGTATCTATCCATCTAAGAATCAGTTCCATTGTACAGTCATGACAGAGCGCTTAGGACAATCTTGTTCAAGAAGTAGCATCCAATAAAAGGAAAATTTTGAAGATAATAATGTTTCACATGAACTACTTCTCATAGACAGATTTCTCTGAAATACTTCAAAGTGATTTTGTGACCAAAAAACTTATATAGGACGATTCGTTTATTTTCCATGAACCAAATTTACAATAAATTCCTTTGGACCATTAAACATTACACCGGTTAACATTTTGATTTGTCCAGAATTAATAGAGGAAGGAAACAATGATCAATCTGTCCATATATGATTTATCCAGTACTTTCAAGTTAAATATAACTCTGTAGTTTAATTGAAAACAGGTATTTCTTCGATTTGGAAATTCATAGTAATTGAAAAGGAAACTAAAGAATTAGCAGCAAAAACTCACCACACAAGGATCCACTTCAAAGAATTCAGCAGTGTAAGCCTTCTTCTGACTCTCCCATGCCTCTCGCATTTGGCCGATTCCAGAAGTGGATTCATCTAAATAATTTCAATTCTTTCAAAAAAACAACTCAACGAAAATTCCTCCGTGAAAAAAAAAAAGGAAAATAATCTACAGTTTCAAAAGAGAGAAGAGAAAAACCTAGATACCAATTCCAATGTAGTGACTGATTTGAGTTTCGTCCCATTTCTCCGCATCCGCTCCTCGCGCGCAATACAAATCACAAACCTTAATAAACAAAACCTAATTACATCTTACATACAAGCACCAAAATCATATACGTAAATTGAAGATTGAGTTAAACAGCGAACCGTGACGTAGGGGTGCGAGAAGATCTTGATGAGGGCGGTCTTTGCAAAATCGCAAAGGCGGTGGTGAGTCCACTCGCCTCTTGGCGGGACGAGTTGACTCATTTTAGTTCTGAGTTGATAATTTCCGGTCGCCGGAACGATGGTTCGCGCCTTTTTTTACCCTCCGTTTCCAAGATTTGAATTTCGGCTCTTCCTCACTTCAAAGGGTTTATGCAAGTCGTTACTATTTCAGAACTTTGGTTGAAAATATCAGTTTCCTTTGTTAAAGATTTAGATTATATAGTCATTGGATCCAATAATTATTATTTTGTAAAGTTACGTTCTTTTTTTACAGTTTTCTGAAAAATAAAAAAAAATTAACAAAACAACTAAAAAGATAAATTTATTATATTTCCTTTTGATGAAGCGTAAATATTTTTATTCTTTTTCTCTCTTTTTTTTTTTTAAAGAAATAATCATAAATTTCATCGTTATGCACAGACATATTTACTATAGGTTAAGGAAGGCTCGACTTCTCTCAACTCTATATGCTCGTGTCTATATATATATATAACATACATACTCTTAATATCATTAGCTAATTCAATTGTAAATTTGACTTCCAACCCCATTTCAATAAAAAACTTGGACATAGTATTAGTACTATTAGCCAGCGCGGTTGTAAATTAATTTCATGATGTAACTCCATGTTATCTAATATTTGATGGTATATTTTATGTTATCTAATGTTTGATGGTATATTTTAAAATTGATTTAAATTAACTTTTTAAGTGCTTGTAAAGAGTTTCAAATTGCCCACAATAAAAAAAATCAAGCACTTTAAAAGTCAATCTTAGTAGAAATTGGAGTAAATGAATTTTTGATATAGCCTTGAACTAATATATTTGTTTTACATTGTTAAATGAAACAATATTAAATTTACTTTCACTCATCAACTTAAATAAATAATTTAATACATCAACATCTATTTAAATATGAAATTTGATTCATATATTAGCAAATAAACGATAATATTTGGCATCCGAAACAATTTGTCGAATGGATGCAATGCCCCCTATTATAGCCAAAACGGATGAAATTGTGACAATCAACGTGTTTATCCAAAAAACAAAACCACGCTTAGAAGGCTTGAAAGTGGCGTTATAGAAAAGCATGGGCATGATGAAGTCGAGAGGAATGAATCCAAATGCTCCAATTAGTGCCATTAGATCTCCAAAGAAAGGCAACATGGCTGCCAATATGGTGGCAATCACCACGGACAACGATCGTGATATTAACCTTGGTACTATGTTGCGTATCGAAAATTGTTTTTTATTTGGATCTGCAAATTTCTTCTCAAATGCTTCATTTGTTGGTTGTAAGTAAACCTACACAAAATAAACATTTTAATCATCAATAAATAACATATTTTTAAAGTTTATTAAAGGGTGGAAGAACTCAAACCATATATTTATTTGTCGCTAACATATCTATATGCTCGTCAAGTTATGCTGCTCATAAATCAACACACATTCTTTCTATTCAAATAATGAGATTTGTTGTATAATTTAGATTTAAGAGCTTTGGGTGGAATTGTATAGTTTAGATTAGGCTATTGTGTAGATCTAATATGAATACGTGTGTGAGTCTTCAATTCTACTTCAAACGTGTTTTCATGTTTAAATTCTCGATTCTTTTTTAAATACATGTTTAATAATTTTTTTTTTTAAAAAAATTCAATTCTACTAAATACAAAATTAAAAGTTTAATATGGATCGATGATCTTACGCCTGTAACAGCAGAGACTTGCAAGAGACAAAATGTATTGGTGATGATGAGAAACCAAGAAGGCAAGATTGTGTGACCCATCAAATTGGCAAGAATGGTTCCCTTGGCCTCATTTCCAAAAGTCCAATATCCTGATATTGCTACACTAAAGAATGTAACAACTATCACGGTGTAACAAAGGCATAGACCTTTGAACATCTTCCCTTTCAATGGAGCTGCTAAAGTTGCCTGCATAAACAAATAGATTCAATTCAAATCTTTCCCCAAAATTAGTATAAGATAATCTTCAAGATTCTTCAACACAGTCCATTTGTGGCTATCAAATTCCACACGTTAGCCTACAACACTAAATTTATCCTAACCATTAAATTATCTTCGAGTTTCTTTAAGTTATAAATAGGTAGGGATCCATAGTTTTTTTCAAACCATCGCAAAACAAAATCTCAACCACGAGTAAAGTATGAGATTTAAAAAAAAACTCTCTTGTAAGAGTTCAGTTGATATTCATCCATAAATGAAGAAAAAAATTGTAACTCTTATTCTATAGAGTGAAATTCTTAAATCCTTAACTTGTTTAGGAATTTTCTACATAAATCACTTTACTTCTTCTTAATTATTATTATTATTATTCTCAATCGATATTACTCACGATCTTCATATTGAGTCACGATTATTCTACAACATCCATTAAATACAAACGAAATAACAGTCTAAAGCTTATAATTTAACCTAACTTACCTGTATTTCCGGAAGAATTCCACATGCATATGTAGTAGCAATAATTGAAATACCATTGAAGGCATTTAATAACTGGTTAACTTCTGACCCTTTAAGAGAGTAATTTCTTGAAGGTGGATTCTTAGAATAATCTGTCAAATGAAGCCTTTAGATGTAATTTTTTTGAACTAAAAACAAAATCAATTACATTTATAACCTTCCATAATTTACCTAATTTTAAAGAGGCAGCTGTAACACAAGCACTATAAGCAAGGGAGAGAGCGAGAGATAGAAGGTTAATGTGCCTTAAAGAGTGAAAAGATGGAACTTGAGCCAATATTAGAATTAACACTCCAAATATGACGATGAATTGGTACAACTTCATTGTCCCATCTGGATTTGATAGCAAATAAATAAACTGCCAAATTAAAAAAAAAAACTTTAATTTCCTTTAAACCCCAAATAAATAAGATTCAAATATCGAATAGAGAAATTGTCAAAAATAACAAATTTGACAATATTTACTACATCTAACAAATTTTTTAGATTATATCGATAATAGACATTAATAGACACTGATATTCTTTTACGATAAACAGTGGTACAAATTTATCAATTTCTATCCTTCATAAAATCCAAAATTTTGTTATAGTTTGTAAATATTTTAATTTATTTTATTATTTTAAAAAAAATTTGGATACTAAAAATTAAAATAATTATAATTGGTGGTAATTTTAAAAATAATAATTAAATATATACAGCAAATTTTAAAAAATTACCAATATAGCAAAATCAATTCTTGATAAACAATTTCGTTATATTTATAAATTTTTTAAAATGTTGTTATATGTATATTTATTTTGAATATAGTTGTTATATTAAATTAAGTACAACACTAAAACCTATCTATTATATTTTAAGTTATATTTTATTCCAAAAGTATATTGTATCGTATGATTATTAGACTAAACAAATTTGAAGATTGGGTGATCTCAAATGGTTTGAAAATTATTCATAGTTATGACAAATTTAATCTTTTTTTTTTTTTCTCTCAATAATAATTTAGGAAAAGAATTAATTATATAAAAAAAAGATTTGGTAATATATAATAATGTGAAAATCTGACCTTAAGGTTTTGGCCACCAATAACAATTCCAGAGACAACAGCACCACAACACACTCCAAATTGAATTGGACCCACGAAGTAGCTGCCCCATTTGGGTCCTGCCCATTTCACAACAACACTTTAAACCACTAAACCAAGAATAAAGGTAAATAAAGGTAAATAAGGACGTACCAAGAATAAAAGAAGCCATGTCTCGAAATCTTAGTAGACGTGAACCTTGCATAGCATGATGCTCTAAAACCATAGATAAGAGATTGTAGGAATAGAAAGTAACGACACCACAAAAAAGAAGGCTTATAATTCCACCAACCCAACCAAGCATACTCAACGCAAATGGAAGGCTTAGAAGTGCCGGAGCCACTATAGATGTTGTCAAGTGATATCCACAATGTAACCATGATCCTATCATAAGTTTAATACATTTGAATTAAACAAGAAATGGAGAGTGAGAAAATTTATCTAACTATGTAGCATCATTTTATTGGACTATACATAAAATGTACCAGCATACAGATGTATTCAAGAGAGCAGACAATTTTTTTTAAAAAAAAATGGACTAGAGGGACAAGCAGCTCACACGTTTTCTTGGGTTATTTTCAAATATAGCAAAATGAACGGAAATATTTACCAACATAAAAAATATCACTAAAAAACATTAATAGACATAGACTATTACCAACTATCACTTATAGATCCTAATAGATATTGATAGATGTGTATCAGCGTCTATCACTAATAAACTATAAAATTTCGTTGTATTTGTAAATATTTTTGATAGTTTTGTCATTCATGACAATTCTTTACATAAAAACTAAATTTGTAATTTCACATAGTTGGTTGATGGTAGATTTTGTTCCATTCTAGTTATTCTACCCTAAAATATATAACTTTAATGGAAGTGCTTAAAATAAAAATTATTTATCAACATTCGAGTTCATAAAACGGTGTTTGTGCCAAGGAGTTAAAAAGAATAAAATTGTAAACTCCACCGGTTTAACCCAAGAATTCATGGATTCCACGACTAAAACTAATTTCTCACAATCATTAAACCTAAAAAATTCACGTAGTTAACTACAAGTTGCTTTTTAATTCCATACTCTTTGATTTCGTTATATATAAAAATATTCTAAATCTAATTTTACTAAACATAATTAACGCGTGTCATTTTTTAATGCGAAATAATCGTGCATCAAGAATAATTAATTAGATATAATCGAGAATGGAAGAAAAGTGAGTGCCACAATCTTCTTCCATCTCCCAAGAACTCCGAGTGCCAAATTTTCAAATTTCCGAAAAGGAAAGGACAAAATTAGGCTGCCTAATCAGAAATCAAATACAACTAAACCACAGAATTAAGAAGCAAAAGTTAACATAATACTCATCGGTAACGTAACAACCACTAACCTCGGGATTTAAGCACAAAGAGAGCTCCGGCGTCAAGCTCCGGCGCGGACTGGACGTGAGCGCCACCGTTCTCTTTGCCTGCCGCCGCTGCACCGCCGGAAACAGGTGCCAAAGTTCCCATTTCTTTTCTTTGGCTCTGTTTCTTGAATTAGTTTAAAAAGAAGAGGATTTGTTGTAATTAATGATAAAGTAGGCGATAGCAATTAGCAGCTACTCCCACTCCCAACGAAAACAAATCCCCCACTCATTTTCTTCTTAAATAACGCCAGAATATGATAAAGGCAATGGCACAAATTTTTGGGAAAGTTGATTGTATTTTTCTCTTTTCTTTTGTTTTTTAATGCTTTAGTTTATACCATTCAACCTACAACCTAACCATAGTCGAGTATTATTTTATTGGTTAAATTATAAAAATTAGGAGAGCAACTATCGAATCGAAAACTCGAAAAACCAAATTAATTTAAATCAATTCAATCATTTGGTTTGGTTTTTAATATAAAATTAAATATATTGGTTAGTATATGATAAAAAATGAGATTGTATTGATTCACATTAGTTCTTTTTATTATAAACCCAATCAGAATCAAATCAAACTAATAATATTTATACAGGTCATTAAAAATACACTATTCCTTAAAGTTCCTTTTAATATCTTGATTATTGTAGAGCATATAAAATATCACATGTTTTTTTATTTAGAAACGTGTGAGGAAGAAAATGTCAAATTTTAATGTATATATATATATAAAATTAATGACTCAATTTTAATTCAAAATTAGTAAAAATGATCCTTTTAAACGAAGTGGAAATAAAAATGATATTTTGAAGAGAGAGAAAGAAAAAAGAAAATGTTAAAAATTGAAAACTAAACTAATAATAAACCAATCTAAATAAAATAAAATCAATTTGGTTGTTTATTTATTTACTTTATTTGTTTTTTGGTTTTAAATTTTTTTCCTTAAAGATTAGAATTCATTGGAGTGGGGTTTTCTACCAAATTTAAATATTTTATCAATTTTTTTTTATTTTGACCATTTTCTAAAAAGAAAAAAACTATTTCTTCAATAAAACAATATATTAATTATATCTATAGCTAAGTATTAAAAACAATAGGGCAGCTACTATAAAATATTAAAAAGGTAAGAAAAATTATTTGTCTATTAAGTATGACACATGCGAAAGTCATCCATTAATCTAATTAAAATCATTAAATCACACACGGTAAATAACAATAATATATACATAGTTTAATTAGTTTTTTTCGTACAATTGCAAGGTGGAAGATCGAACATTTAAAAAGAAATTTTATATAAATTACCACTAAACTAAACTCATGTCTTTGCAAAATACAACAACTTAATTATTAATTTAAGAGTCGGGATAGTTCCAAATATAACAATTAGATTCAAAATAATTAAATTCATAACAACATTTTAAAAAATTTACAAATATAGTAAAATATGTCAAAGTCTATCACTAATAGATTTTGTTATATTTACAATTTTTTAAAAATGTTGTTATATACTTAATTATCATTTATAAAAGAATAATTTTAAAAAATAACAAAATTTACAAAATATTTACAACCTATAACAAATTCTATTACGGATAGTTATTGATATGTTATAGTGATAGAATATTATTATTGATATGATCCAAAATTTTACTATAGCTTGTAAACATTTTAATTTATTTCACTACATTTAAAAATGTCTTTTTATAAAACTACCCCAATTATAATTATTCTTAATTTAAATGAAATCTATAAAATAAAAGTAAAATAAAAGAGAAATGGTGTAGAAATGTTATAATTATAAAATTAGAGTAAAATAAAATAGAAATGGTGGAGAAATGTTATATTTTAATAGGAACCTTCGATTAGATGACAAAAAAAAAAAAAAGCTGATAACACTTCTCTTTTTTTTTCTATTACAAATTTGACAAATATAATTAGTATTTGATCGTAGTAATTTACTTTTAAATTTGTTATTTTTATAATTTAAAAAATATAGATGAGATGAACTCCGTTATTATTATTATTAATATATATATATATATATTTGTTTATTTATTATAAACTTTCCTATTTTAAAACATGGATTGTTTAATTATTTATATTTTAGAATAAGTGAGAGAGACTTTAGGAAGATTCCTTGAAATATACGTACAAAATGAAATAAGAGCCACGTGAGTGAATAAAGAAAATTAAATGGAAAAATAAAATAAGTAAGAAGAGAAGCACCCCACGACTGATTTAAAGAAAATACAAAAAAGTGGTCGTAATTGTGTAGATTGTGGAAAAGCTTTTGCGGTGGAGCTGCAAAGTTGATAAGGAATTGAAATCAGTTTTGGATTTATTCTCAATAAATTGAACTTTCAATATCCAATTAAATAAAAAAAATTGTACAATTATTCGAACCATCGATTTTATACTCGACGTATTTTGTTATTAATTAGGGATTTTTTTAATAAGAATAGATTTTACAAAATATTTACGACTTATACAAATTCTATCACTAATAGTCATTGATATGCTATAATGATAGAAGACTATGAGTAATAGAATCCAAAATTTTGTTATAACTCGTAAATATTTTAATTCATTTTGCTATTTTTAAAAATGTTCCTATTAATTATGTAAATCTAAAATTAAACGAGACTCGAAAGAACAAAAGTGGTTTAATTTATTTGTTGTTATGATTTAAATTTTTTTCTTTGTTTAAAACTATACAAGAAAAGAGACCCTACATAAAATAACTTAAAACATTTCAAAAATAACGAAATATTGAAACTATTTACAAAATGTAGCAAAATCCATCTAACTCTTATTAATCCATTTAAGTTTTTTTTGCTATACTTTGTAAACATTTTATTTTTTGTTGTCCATAACATTTTCCCTAAAACGTTACAATAGCTACCTATATTTAAAATTTAAGAACTTATTGTTTTTTTTTTTTTTTTGAAAGTAAACACATGTTTCAAAGACGATAAAAGAAAATCGAACAATATATATAGTACTTAATTGAACTAGAAATTCAATTCTAATTAGGACAAGTCATGCAGAGAATTGTCGTTTCGTTGCATTAAAGGAACTAAAAATCAAACTTTTATGCATTAACAATGTTTGGCTCAAACATTCGCGAACAAACGATACTCTTTGGCATCCAAAACGATTTGTCGAATGGAAGCCACACCACCGATTAAAGCCAATACTGATGAAACTGCGACAATCAAAGTGTTTATCCAATAAATAAAACTATGCTTAGAAGGCTTGAAAGTAGCATTGTAGAAAATCATGGGCATAATGAAGTCCAAAGGAATGAAACCCAATGCTCCAATTAGTGCCATTAAATCCCCGAAGAAAGGCAACATGGCTCCAATTATAATTGCTATAACCACCGATAACGAACGTGATATCAACCTTGGCACAATGTTGCGCATTGAAAATTGATTTTTGTTTGGGTCAGCAAATATCTTCTCAAAAACTTCATTTGTGGGTTGTAAATAAGTCTACACAAATCAACAATCAAATATCATTAATAATATACGATAGCTATTAACAATCGTACGAGATAAATATGAAATGGATGGAATCACCTCCCTAAATACAAAAGATTAAAAGAATATCTGACTCATATGTGAAGTTGCGAACTATACTCCTTATTTTGGTTCAAGAAATCTTGAAGTCTCCACAACTAAAAAAACATATATTTTATGTTTGTATTAACTTAGCTAAGGGGTAGTTTAATGCATTGAAGGTTTGATCTCTCGACCCTACAATTATCGTACTTAAAAAACCTTCTATTGGTATGATTCCATGATTATTTTCCCTCAAACACCCCCTAAATGAGTATTAGATAAGTTAATGGACTGAACCAACTCATAGTTTAGACAAAAAAAAATGCATGAAACAAATAAAAGAGAAGAGTATGTGAGTGTTATAGGATATCTTACGCCAGCAACAGCAGAAACTTGCAAGAAGCAAAAGGTATTAGTGAGGATGAGAAGCCAAGAGGGCAAACTATTATGTTCCATGAAATTAGAAAGAACCGTTCCCATAGCCTTATTTCCAAAAGTCCAATACCCAGAAATTCCTACACTCAAAAACGTCACTGCAATCACTGTATAACAAAGACATAGCCCTTTAAACATCTTCCCTCTCACTGGAGCCACTAGAGTTGCCTGCATAAAATTCACAATCAATTTCAATTTGGTAAAGCTGATGAACAAGTTAAACAACATATAATTGCTCTACAATAATCTATACCTGTATTTCGGGAAGCATTCCACAAGCGTAGGTAGTTGCAATTACCGAAATACCATTGAAAGCATTAAATAACTGACTGATTGATGATCCTTGAAGAGAGTAGTCTCTTGGAGGTGCATGTTTGGAATAACCTGTCCATTACGAAAATGTTTATACGTAATATACCACAAATATAAAAGAAAAGAAATTAGTGTGAAAGTATACATGTATAACCTTGTTCCTTTTACCCTACCTAGTATTAAAGAAGCAGCAGTTGCAAGAGCACTATAGCCAAGGGATAGAGTGAGAGAGATGAGGTTTATATGTCTTAGAGAATGGAAAGATGGAATTTGTGCTAAAATCAACATTAGTGTTCCAAATATAATTATGAATTGGTATAGTTGCATTTCCCCTTCTGGATTGCATAGCACATAAATATACTGTCAAAAACACAAACTTGATTTAGTTTCATTCACACTTGAACACAAACATCATATATTAAAAAAAATCATTTTCAAATTTTGTAATATAAAATGGAAGAAGTGAGACCTTGAGGTTTTGACCACCAATAAGAATGCCAGCAACAACCGAACCATAGCAAACTCCAAATTGGATGGGGCCAACATAGAAGATGGCCCATTTGGGTCCTGCCAGTACTCTCACAATAATAATTGAGTTCTCAAGTTCAATAATTGTGTTGATGACTTGGTGAGAGGTTAGCTACCAATCTTGACCATACTAATTATATTTTATTTGCTTAATCATCATCCTTCTAACTTCTTTTTAAAACAATTTTCTTTTACAAATTTACTCAGAAAAGTATTTTATCAATGAAAACGAAAGGACCAACGTACCGAGAATATATGTAGCCATATCTCGAAACCTAAGTAGACGAGAACCTTGCATAGCATGATGTTCTAAAACGAGAGATAAGAGAAGGTAGGCATAGAATGTGACCACACCACCCAAAAGAAGACATATAGATCCACCAACCCAACCAAGTAGCCTAAACGCAAATGGAAGGCTAAAAAGTGCTGGAGCAACTATTGATGTTGTCAAGTGATATCCACAATGCCACCATGACCCTATCATTTAACATCACCAATCACTTAAAAAATATTGAATCTTGGTTTATAACGATATTGTCCAGGTAATTAATATAACAATTTAGTTCTTAGAAGTAAAAAGACAATTCGAGTATCAACCATTTTTTACATACCATCAATTTGTTCAGTCATAATTTATCAAGTGACAAATTTTATTTTTTTAATGTTTGTTAACGTTAGTGATAAGAAATGATGCACAAATATAAATGGTGCATAAAACGATGCACCAAGATATAACTCGAGCTTCTTTATGTTTCAGAAAAAAATCTTAATACTTCACTTTTTTTATTTTTTAGTATAGTCTTCTCTTTAATCACCATCTTTTCATTGGGTGAAAGTTGTGCATAAAAAGTTAAACTCTGTCTTTTAAAAAGTGAAGAATTTACAAAAATAACAACATTTTTATAGAAAGTTCAAAAGGCTATGTTTTTATAAAACTTTTAAACTATAACTATATAAATAATTTTCTTTTAAAAAAATCCAAACATTTGTACCATATTTCTTAACTCAAACTTGAACACTGTGTTTCTAATTTTCTTTACCATATATATAATAACATATCACTTAATTTTAATTTTCTAACGTTTTTTTGACAAAATCTCGTAAGAATATGAATCTCTATGTCTTATTTTTCCTTTTTGAATGAGAACTTATATTATTTAACCTTACCATCAACTATTTAATCTGAGTCGATGGTATATAATTCGTTAAACTCAAATGAGTATTAGATAAAACAACGAAGACATTTTCAAATAAGTTCTAATTGTAAATAGATAACAAAAAAGAAAAATCATAAAGTCGGCCACAAATTTTTTTAGTCCAAAATTCCAACCAATTATCCTATCATCACAAAACAGGAAAATAAAAAAATCCCAAAACAGTGAGAGTGATTCTAAACTGTTTGTTATCTTCGAAATCATTTAGAAAAATATTTTTAATCCTTCAACGTTAAATTCAATAGAATGAAAAGTTTTGTTTCAAAATTGTCAAATTAAATATTGGATTTATTTCGAATACTTAAATGTAACTAAACCAACTAAGACAGATCAACTTTTCTTCGTTGCAGTAAAGAAGAAAGAAACAAAACACTAACCTCGGGATTTAAGCACAAAGAGAGCTCCAGCGTCGAGTTCCGCCGTGGACTGGACGAGAGCGCCACCTTTCTCTTTGTCTGCAGCCGCTTCAGCTCCGGAGATTGGAGCCAAAATTCCCATAGTGTTTTCTTTTTGCTGATCTCTTTGTGTGTGTTTTAGTTTAGTGTTTATAGGAAGTGTGTGGATGTGTAATAATGATGAGGGTATTGAGGCTATTCCTACTTCCAACAAAACAGTCCCACAACTCATCATCCTCTTAATTAATAATGGCACTATGTTGAAAAGTATGCCAAAAATATGGGGGAAATTTTTGTTTTTACTTTTTTTTTTTTTTTTTTTTTGCTTCTAATGATTTAATTTGTACCATTCTACTTTCACACGTCGGCTATTATTTATTTCTGTTTCAAATAATAAAAGAAACAAAACAGTATATCCTCTAAAGTGCTTCTTCTTTTTCTTTTTTTTTTGACAAGAAATGAAGTTGCAATTGGGTATATAGGTGTTGAATGAGACATAGAATTGTATTTTTTTAGTCACATAGCTCATACAGTCTTTGAGCTATATGGGTTTAACAATGTTACTTGGTCCAAGTTTGATAACAATTTGTTATTCATTTACGTACATAATTAGCCACAATTACATAATATAAGAGCTAGATCAATAGAAAGCTATATAAAATGTGGTTCAATAGTACTTTGTTAAAAGAGATAAACAAAAGTATAATTAGAGCTTATAGTTAAAGTGAACAGAGTTATGTTATATATATATATCAAATTATTTTTAATCGATGAGAATAGGAAACTTTCGTCTATCTCTACGTTAGTAGGGTATTGTTCACTAGAGGTATAACATCTCATGACTTTGCTTTCGATTTTATTCAAAATATCGTTAATTTTATACTAATGAAGATAAATTGTCTTCGAATATATACTGTACTAACCATCCTTACTTATTTTATATATTAAAATTTTATTTTTGTTCTTCTAGATATTGGAATAAAATTTAAATGAACTAAAAAGGTTGAGAGGTAATTGAAATTAAAAATATAAATAAAAAGTTTCTAATATCCTTTAAGACTACGAACTGGTTGACAATTTGACGTGGAGTGAGAATAACAAAACAATGCATTAATTAAACTTATAGTGAGCATTAAATGTGATAAGTTGCTAGAAATTAGAATGTCGGACAATAAATATCAAATAAAATCACTACGAAGTATTACTCAATTAGTATAAATTTATATATCAATAATCTTAAACATTTAAATATTCAATCCTCCATATGTATATTGTCAGACTATATATAAAGTCAGTATCTCTTACATTTTGTATTTTATAAATAGTCAAGATAAGGTACAGCTTAATGTGCACGTATTCTCCACTTCTATACCACACAAAAAGAAAAATAATTATAAACGTAAAAATGACATGTGACAATATTTTATTAAACCATCAAAGTTTTTCTTTTTCATCAACATAAGCTAATAAAAGTAAAAATAACTTAATTATTAGTTTAAATTAGATTTTAGAAAAATGCTACTTATATTTGTGAAATTAAAATTTCAATACTCAATTATTGACACATTGACATTGACATTGATAAAATGGGGTGGAAAATTGACATGATATTTTAATAGTTGGATGTTACATAAATGCATTTTTTAAAATAATCATTTTGAGTGAGACTTTTGGGAGATTCCTTCAAAGATACGTAGAAAAGAAAATTCAAAACCACAACTAAAAATTTCCATATTAATTCTACGTAAATGTGAAAAGAAATATCAATAAAATAAATTTAAAAAACTTATAAAACAAACAAAATTAAAAGTTAAATTAAATTAAATCAACTAATAAACATTATTAACATGTATATAGTTTATTAATATGTGGATGAAAATTTAATTAAGTTGGGTTTGAGAAAAGGAGAATGAGAAATGAAGTAAATAAAAAAAGAGGCGCATGACTGATTTAGAGAAAAACAAAAAGGTGGTTCGTAATTGTCAACACTATGGAAATGGCCTTGCGGTGGGCTGCAAACTTTTCAATTACTCTCATTCAACTTTCAATGCTCAATTAATTGGGATTTGGAAAGTCCAACGAAAAGACCGCTGCTTTTATTTATCTATTTTTATTATTTTAACTCTCTCTTTCAAAATATATCTATATATAATTTGACGGATGTGTTTGGTATAACGTTTTGGAAGTTTGATTTTTAAATAAGTTATTTAGGAAAAAATAAGTAGTTTTTGTAGTTTAAAATGATCTTTTTATATATAAACAAACTAACTTGTTTGATAGAGATTAATGTCTGTTTGGATTGAATTAAAAAAATAAAATTTCAATAAACTCATTTTTGTTTAAATTTTTTTCTTAAAATTGATTAAAATACATTTAGATCTGTTGAAAATGTAATTCAAACTTACTATAAAATAAATTAAAAAAGGTCTTTCAAAAAAAAGATGAAAACGATTGAAAAGGTGGAGTTTACCCACTAATATAAAATAATTAAAAAAAGAAAACCCACATTAGTAGGGAAAGGAAAGGAAAGATTCTAAATAATTTCAAAAGAAAAATTATGAGAATTTAGACATTACATTTTAGGGTTTTTGTTTAATAAATGAATTTAAGAAATTTTTAGTGTTCAAATCTCGATAACATCTGATAAAGGCTATTATTTACTTAAATTTTGAAAACTATATTAAAAGGATCATTTTTTAATTTTTGAGTAGATTTGAGTAGATAAAGTTTATTATATGAAATTAAGATAAAATTTATGGTTATTTTTTAAAAATAAATACAAAACAACTATCGTACGAGACCTTGGTTAAGTACAAAATTTAAAAATTTATAGATTCATGTTATACAATTTTTAAAAGAAAAACATAGGATCATATTTCAATTGAGAGGTCAAACGCCGAATAAAATTCACCACTCTCTCACGTTGTTGAACTTAAAAAACGTAATCTATATAATATAGAAAAATTAAAAACTTATTTGAAGTTCAAAGATGGAGTAAACACAAGTTTCAAAGTTAAACAATGGAACAAAACAGTTATCTATAGCTGTTACTTATTAATTGAACTAAAATCCAATCTTTATAACAACACACACTATAGCTTCACACTGTATTAAAAGTACTTTTACACAGTAACACTTCCGTTAGCATCATTTGGCTTTTACACATTGGCAAACAAACGATATTCTTTGGCATCCAAAACGATTTGCCGAATGGAAGCAACACCACCAATTATAGCCAATACTGATGAAATTGCGACAATCAAAGTGTTTATCCAATAAATAAAGCTACGCTTAGAAGGCTTGAAAGTGGCATTGTAGAAAACCATTGGCATAATGAAGTCCAAAGGAATGAAACCCAATGCTCCAATTAGTGCCATTAAATCCCCAAAGAAAGGCAACATGGCTCCAACTATAGTTGCTATCACCACCGATAACGAACGTGATATTAACCTTGGCACAATGTTTCGCATCGAAAATTGGTCTTTGTTTGGGTCCGCGAATGTCTTTTCAAATGCTTCGTTCGTGGGTTGTAAATAAGTCTATGCAAATAAACAATCAAATTAAAGTTAAGATACATATTATAGATACTCTATTAAATCATGCCATATTGAAATTCAAATAGGAAAAGAATGGAAAAAAGATAAATGAAAAAGATATAGGGTCTTACGCCAGCAACGGCCGAGACTTGAGTGAGGCAAAATGCATTGGTGATGATGATAAGCCAAGAAGGTAAAGAGTTTTGTGACATGAAATTAGTAAGAACTGTTCCCATTGCCTCATTTCCAAAAGTCCAATATGCAGAAATTCCTACGCTCAAAAAGGTGGTTGCTATCACTGTATAACAAAGGCATAACCCTTTGAACATCTTTCCTTTTAGTGGAGCTACTAAAGTTGCCTGCATGTGTTCATCATTCAATTCAATTTTAGTTCAGAGGGAGGATAAAATTTAGCCTTCAATCAACTTAACCATTTATGCTCGGTTGGATAATCATTTAATTTTTAAAAATGAAACTTATAAACATTATCTATGCAATATGTGTTGATCAAGGCGTACAGCAAAAGCGGTAGAACTCTTGGCTAGGTGGTGTACTATGCGATACTACAATGAGAAGAAGTTAGCCTAGATAAGAGTTAAACATATAGATGACTATTTGAGGAAAGACTCAATAGTCCTTTGTTCGAAGAGATGATTGTTAAAAATATGATCAAAGTTCCATATCGACTAAATAAAGATATTATCATAGGTATACAAGTAAAGACTAGTATGAAATTTTAAAGTTCTAAACGTATATGTCAAAAGTCATTAGATACCCATTTCACTTATTATAACATACTTTCAAAAAATTTAACTTTCTACATTTTGTTAAGAGAGAAAGTCAAATTTGGACGTATTTTGTATAAATATATATTAAACCATAATTTATACCTGAATTTCGGGAAGCATTCCACATGCATAGGCAGTTGCAATTACTGAAATGCCATTGAAGGCATTAAATAACTGACTGACGGGCGACCCTTTAACAGAGTAGTCTCTTGGAGGGGCATTCTTGGAAAACCCTGTCATGGGAAGGCCTTATTGGTAATTTTACAAAAGAAAAATGAGTTTGAAAATATAGATACAAAGTTGTTTTTTTTACCTAGTTTTAAAGAAGCAGCAGTTACACAAGCACTATAAGCAAGGGATAGAGTGAGAGAGATGAGGTTTATATGTCTTAGAGAATGGAAAGATGGAATTTGTGCTAAAATCAACATCAGTGTTCCAAATATAATTATGAATTGGTAAAGTTGCATTCCCCCCTCTGGATTGCACAGCACATAAATATACTGCCAAAAACACAAAACACAAAGGTGAGGTTTAGTTTCATTCAAATTTGTAATAATGTTCTCATAAGTAATCATGTATATTTATAATGACGTTTCAAACACTAGAAAAGTCATGTCGAGCAAGTCAAACATGTTGTTCTAAATATCGTCTCATATGTTATACTTAAGCCACATTTAACAAATCGTAATGAAAATTTTATATTGTTAACTTATAACGATGAATTTGTTACTGTTACCTTTAGACATAATTTTTTCATATTTATAGTTATTCCCTATTATTGATACTATTACAATTACGGCTAGACTCCGATAATAATGAAAAAAAACTAACAATAAATATGATTGATTCATAGTTTTAATATTGCAACCGTAACAATATCTATAACGTTAAGAATAATGGTAATGATAATTGTGAGCAACTTCGATTCTTCAAACAAACAACTTCTTTCATTACAAAATTTAGGGTGAATTCTAGAACATATTTTTTAAAACATTAAACGTAATTAAACAAAAAATATTTTTTTAAATAATTCTCATTCACTCCTCCATTATCTACGTCGGGACAGATTTTCATTGACATTTCGACCTTGTTAGTTAAATAGACATCTCTATTTATAACAAACATTTACGAGTGGATAGACTTAGACGTAGCCTTGATCTATAATTAAATTTCACATGGAAGTCTCTATAGGTGGAATATATTTTGATTTGATAATTCTAAATTTGGCAATATGGAAAAATGAAGGAAAGAGGTGTGACCTTGAGGTTTTGACCACCGATAAGAATTCCAGCAACAACCGAACCGTAGCATACTCCAAATTGAATTGGGCCCACGTAGAAGATGGCCCATTTAGGTCCTGCCACTCTCACAACTCACAATTATAATTCATTGCTTTTCCTTTTCCTTTTGTATCCTATAAGTCAAATAGGCAGTCCTAATCCAACTATAGGATCTCTTATGCCTAATGAATCCCTATTTCATTCAATTCAGCCATATTCTCTTTTTTTTCTTTTCCTTTATGAAAATTTTTTAGACATAGAATATAATAGATTTTTCTATATTTTTTTTGTTAAATATACAAAATATATAGAATCGAATAAATTTTGCTATACTTTTTTAAATAGATTTTTTTTTGTTATATTTGAAAATTTTCAATTTTTATTTAATTAATATTTATTTAGTGAACAGAGTTGAGAATTATATATTATTACGATTTCTTATGTATATTATCCTGCACTAATTAACGATTTTCTATGTATATTATTATGCACTAATTAAAATTAATTAGAGATGTAATTTTCTATTTTTTTTTTATAAAGGTAAATATTTTTTTTGATAAAAGTTCTTTTTATTTTTACAATTTTCTCTTTTGAAAACTATTGTTTTCAATTTTAAATTCCAGTAAAGTTTTGCAAATTTAAGAAAAAATGCAAAAAGGTTTTGTAAAATAACTTCATCTATATATATATATATATATTTTCAAAATATTTATTCTGGACCTTGGTTGTATTTTCATCTTTTGTAATTTTATAATGTTTATTTTGACCCTATTAGACAATTTTGTTCACAATTTTCAAAACTTAACATAAAGTTTTTATTTTTTTTTTGGGTTATATTTTTAGAAAGTACAAAATTGAAAGTTTGGAAATGTATTTGACCTGAAAATCTAGACTTAGGCTAACCTAAAAAAGATTTTTAAAAAATACCATAGTCGTAATTTAACATTTTTTCGTTGAAAAAAATATTCTTTTTCTATCCAAATCTCCCAAGTACTAATTTGAACCTTCAACTTCCCGTACATATCAATATTTAACACTAAGCTATCACTCTTTGATAATTTTTTTAATTATTTTTTATTGCACAAAATTAATAAAAAGAAAAAGATAACGTACCAAGAATATTTGTAGCCATATCTCGAAACCTAAGTAAACGAGAACCACGTAGAGCATGGTGCTCTAAAACAAGAGATAAGAGATGGTAGGCATAGAAAGTGACAACACCACAGAAAAGAAGACATATAATTCCACCAACCCAACCAAGGAGTCTGAACGCAAAAGGAAGACTTAACAGTGATGGAGCAACTATTGACGTTGTCAAGTGATATCCACAATGCCACCATGACCCTATCATCAATTTCATTCAACTATCAATTAATAACTACTCATACAAAAGTTTGAATTCTCCAATTCTATAGAAAAAGGGAAATCAAATATATAATATTAACAAGTTGTTTGTTTTGTAAGTTGTTGAGTTTTTTTAGTAAAATGTTAGAAATGGAGTTTTTCTTCTCCTAGGACGGTAAAAGATAAGCAAATACCTCTAATTTAAGTCGTCTCAGTTAGAAACATTTTAAGTTTTAGATAATTATTAGTGCGATCATAAAGTTTACTACAAGAAAGTGCTATTATAATTGCAGTCATGAGAGAATTATTACGTGTGATAGTAAAGTTTCACGTAGTGGATTTTTCTAGTTCAGGGATTTTTCTCCAGTTTGAAAATTTTATAAAGTTAATTATTGTGCTTTTAATTTTTTTTTTTTCATTTTCACTTTTATTTTTCTAACGAGAGGTTCTTCCGACCATAATTGACATAATCTTTCATCTTAAAGATTGATAGTTTAATTCTCCATTTCTACAAGTTACACCATTCACTTTTTCATACTAGCTACCAACGTTTATTGTGTGTCATGCCAACGCCTAACATGATTTGAAAATAACATGGGGACGATTTACGTATACTTACAAAAACGGAAGAAGTAGGAAGCTAAGGCCAACACTAACCTCGAGATTTAAGAACAAATAGAGCTCCAGCATCCAGCTGATCTACTGTCAACTGGACGTGAGCATTGCCATTCTCTTTGGCCATTGTATCCCCAGAGATAATCGCTGCTTTCGTTTCCATTTCTCACTGATATCTTTCTACTTAATTTTCTGATCTTAAGGAGAATGAAGATATATGCATGAGAACAGCAAAGAGATAAAGCTTATATAATTAATTAGTACAAAATTATAAAGATAAGAGTAGTTAACATCACTTTCATACTTTCTTTATATTCATTTTCAAAAGGTTTATTTGATTCTGTTCTACCCAAATTTATGGGTATTTGATACCCTTTTCCAAAAGTAAAGCTTCCTAAATCTCCCTAATCTATATATATATACATTTTTCTCACTCTCCTCTCTTTCTCTTTTTACAGCATCTTGTTTCTTTATACACACACTTGATCATCTTTAACTGTTGTTATGTCTACAATGAAACATATTATATAAAACCTAATTAATCATGATAATATTTTCAAAGAAACATATTGTTTTTAGATATGTATAAAACTCATAGATATGTAACTTTAAATACTAAGAAAAACTATGTTCATCCAGCTTAAATACGGTGAGATAACATGACAACCCCAACTAACTAAATAGGGTCACTCTTCAACTTCTAAACAATGACATGATGTGCAAAAGTAGGCATATAACTCTTTGGGAAAGTTGTAAACTTTTTTGTAGTACTCTTTATTATTTTTTTAATTTTAAAATATACTTTATTATAAACGTATAGGAGTTATTTGAATATGCTTCAGATAAGAACAAAAATAGGTTAAATTATTATAAAATGATCAATGCCTCAATTTCAACCACCCTGTTTGATTATTTGGCTATATAATTAAAAGCAAACACAAGTTCAAAGTAGTATAAATATTCATATCATTGTAAAAATATACGTAAAGGGTTTGTTATCTCTTAATTTAGCTATCAAATAACTCTGTAGTGTTAAAGAAAGAGGTTATATTGTTCTAGAAAAAAAAAAAGGTAAATTTGGTATGCAAGGAGAGGATTCTTGAAATGCGACTAAAGTTCAACTGTGATTGGATAATAAAAAGAAACATAAATGAAGAAAAACAATTATTTTCATTGATATAAGACGTTGTACGTTGAAAAAGAAAAGAAAAAATAAAACAAGTTGTCTCATATGGTCTATATGCCCAAAGGAAACAATATTATTTGTAAGAAGTATGGATTACAAATTTTGTAAAAATTCAAAAACTAATATATAATAAATATACAATCTCAAAAACCAAATGATATAATTCTTACCCAAAATGTACTTTGCCTTCCTAAAATTGAAAAGATATATATAAATGAATAGTTCATAATTCTTAATTAAAATTGGATAAATTATGTCAAGATATGAATTATTCTTCTCATTTAACTTGAAGATGAGAGGTTCGATGTATTTTTTTACTCCAAATGTTAAAAAAGAAAGCGATAAAAATAACGTTGGAGAGATTCTATCAACCACAAAAAAAAAAAAAAGAAATTATATATTAAAAATCAGTTTAAGAACCTTTGGCTTTTGATTTTTCGTTAAATTTAAACAAAAAGATCTTCGAAGACTTTTCTTAGATTTATACTTTTTTTTTAATAAAAAGGAAATCAAACTATTTCTAGAATAACTTGTTTTATGACTAAAAGTGTTGCTTTCAAAATTTTAAGGGTCAAATTGACGTTTCTTAGTTGTTTGAAACTTTATCAACTAAAAGTATATTTTACTTTTTCTTTTCTAAAGTTTGAAACAATGCTTTAAATTAATTAAAGAGAAAAACCAGTTTCAAACCATAAACATTCAATTTTGGCTAATTTACTGACTGAATTTTAATTAAAAAATTCTTCATAATTCACTAATTTTGATAAAATAAAGTTTTATTGACTAATTTCGTTAAATAACTTTGCCAAAGTTCATAATTTCAACTAAATAGAAGATAGCTTGTTTATTGTAATATTTGTTTTTCACCATTCCGTCAAATTTCATAACTTCGAATGAACTTTTAAATTGGGACATTTTTAAAATTGTAAGGTTAAAATTGTAACATTCATCCAATAAAATTATTTATCAATAGAAAATGATAAATTTAGAGTCAAAATTAATCCATCTTTTTATCCAACTTTATATAGTAAGTACTACAGAAATGCTACGATATCCTCTTCTTTTTTTTCTTTCCTTCTTGTTCTTTTGCTTTTAAAAGAAGAGGAGAGAGTACTTCTTCATTCGAAAATTCCTTGAAAGAAACATAAAATAAATAAATAATAAATAAGAGTGGTTTGACTGATTAAAGAATATTATAAAAGTTGAAGGGATCGAAATCTATTTTCATTTATCACCTTAGGAATAACTTTTAAAGCTCTTTTTTAAAGAAAAATAATGTAAAATTATTGTCAACGACAAAACTGTAAAAATACTTATATATATAATATAACAATTTTATATTTTATTGATGTTTATAACACAATTGCAAATGACTAATTTATCCTTTAGTTCATGCATGCGATACCACTACGGATGTGTACTACTTTTTAAACTATATTGTGCTTCATTGATTATAGGACGTGATAATTCGAACGTTAGTGTCTTTTAAGTTGAATAGGTGCAATTGATGATAGAACGTGTTTATTTAAATAAAAGTAGTTGTGCATCGAATTGGTGAGCATTCATTTATCGGAGTATATATATGAGTAAAAAATATGTCAATACGTAAATTATTCCATCTTAAAAAACGTTATGAAAATTTTATTAAATGTCATAATCTCTATATTATATAAAAGGAACGAAGAAGAGAGAATCTTTTTTCCTTTTTTTACTTTGGCCCTACTTTATCAATAAAGGTTAGTTTTAACGTTTTGTTGATTGACACGGCTATTTGAATGTATGTGTCTTTTAAGCTACATATATTCATGTATAGAATGCGATAATTAAAGTGTAAATGTCTTTTAAGTTCAATAAGTACAATTGATGATGAATGTGTTGGAATAGCTTAAATTTGTTATCCAATGCTTTGAATGTTATTTACATATTTTTCATCTTTACTTTATTTATGTTTTAAGCAGCTTAATCTTAGAGGAGTGTTTGTAATGTATTCTAAAATATTTCCTCTAATAAAATCGATTTCTCTTTGTATCTCGTGAATGTAGCTAGCACACTGTTAGTAAATCTATGTAAATTTGTATGTTGATTCTCTTCTATTTTACATTCCATCACATGGAACACATGCTTGTTAGAAGGAAGATCTACACATAGAATTGATACATTTATTTACATATCCATTATAAGTACTTTTTAAAAGATAGAAGAAAAAAATATTTGGTAAATTATACTCTTTACGATAAATGTCCACAAATAGAAAAATATTCAAATATTTACAAAACCATAAACTTTTATCGACCTCTATCAATGCTAATACTTAATATTAATTAGTCTTTTATCGATGGATGTCAGTTGAGCTAAGCTCAGACTAAATTTATCTATTTATTTATTTTTCTTTAAATAACCTCTTGGTTTCTTGAAACAAAAAAAAAATCTTATTTAAGGTAAATAAATAAAAAAAAACATCCTAAAATGCTAAACCTTCCTAAAATGAAAATTTTAAATGACCTTTATCTCGGTCGTGATTCACTAAAAGATTCAATCATTTGAATTTACAATAAAAATGATAATTTTTTTATTCAAGTGAATCTTAGTGGTCACTAAGAAGAACTAATAAAAACTATTTCAACCTAAAGTTTTAAAGTTAATTCTAACAATATTTCACTTATAATAGTAGCCATACTTGAAACCTAACCTAAGTAGTTGATGACCAAGCAACAAATAAGAGATTGTAGGAACATTTGACCAAATTATATCTATTTGTCTCCTTTCGTACAAACTTTAAAATTAGTCCAATTAGACTTTCTAGGTATAAAATTGAAAGTGAAGATTTTCATCATAAATAAAATGCAAATTACATCTAATAATCTATTAGTTATAACGGATTTTTACTGTCCTTTTGAAAGTCTACAAACCATTTAAACACAAATTTCAAAGGTTACGAATACTAAACTTCTAATTCAACGTAAATTTGTAACTATGTATTTTCCTTGTCAGCTCATAAATTGAGTTTGAAATCGATAACTTGAGGATTTGGAAATTAGAACTATCTTCCATCACTTCTTTCAAGTGATTTTAGTCCTTCTGGACTTTAATTAGAAAGAAGTTTTAAGACGTAAAGCAAGGACGAGAAGCAAACATCGATGTTTGGACACTTAATAAATAATGTTGACGTTGATCAAAGATATCAAAATCAACATTTTCATCTTGTCATTTTGGGTTGGAAAAAATATAATCTGATTTCAAAAGTAAATAATAGGAGTAAGTTCGATCTCTTGTACTAAAAAAATTTTAAAGTCATTGTTAGCAGGTAATGTTCACTGATCTATTCTATCAGTTCTCTGATACTACACCTGATAAAGATATGTTAAATTTCCTTATAGTACTCAGATTCAAAGGAGATATTGACAAACCTGAAACAATTCAAATTTTGGCAGCGTCGTTCGGATCAGCCGTGAGGGGTATTTACGGTTTTCATCAGTACAAAATTACTATAAGCCTGTGGGCATGTTTTCATCAGTACAAGAAAACAGTAACATATTGAAACCATTGCTCTCAAAATGGCAGAAATCTATCATTTTGTATCATCAAAAGAAAATTCATCAATGGAATTAAGGAAAGCAATGCACCAAAACACCTAGAATTGCATTATCAAGTTGAAGTTCACACACAAATTTGAAAATGTAAAAGGCATAACAGAAAATCAATTACCTACAAAACTTTTACAAGCCAATCGCTTGAAATGGGGTTGTTGGTGCCAATTATTAAAATTAATGCAGTTTTATTCAACTTTTGGAGAAAGTTGCCTAATCCTAATGTGAATGACTTTAATCTGTCTAACCCCACAGATTATAAGCCATTTTGAATTTCTCTACATGCTTAGTTTCAGTGAAACTTTGTCTGACGAAGTCTCCAGAATATCATAATGACCATACCCATGGAACAGCACGTTGATAGGACTTTCTTCACCTTTCTGATACTCTTGACCATACTTGGCTATGTTTATCAGACCATCTGAGCTCCTCTCTCTCATGAATACTGATATTGGAGTCCTGCCAAGTGCAAAGTGTTCAAAGAAAATGCAAAAAGTTTAGTAACTAAATCCCCTTTGACAACCAATTTTGCTTTTGAATATTAAACTTGTAAATACAGCTTTCACCTATGAGGTTTGGGTACAAAGTGCAGTGTTCAAGAAAAAAAAAAAAAAAAGAGTTTAGTTAACAAAGTGTTCAAGAAAATGCAAAAAGTTTAGTAACTAAGGTTTCTTAGACAACCATTTCGGTCTCTTGTTCTGTTATCTAATTTCTTTCAAACCATCTTTTCAAAATCAATTACAGGTTTTAAAAACTAGACAAAAAGATGAAACTTAAACAAAAACTTGCTTTTGATAAGAAAGACATGCATAAAAACCAGTGTAGGAAACTCAGAATTTTCAAAATCAAGGCCTAAATGATCGACTTAAAATCCAAATTCAGTTTTCAATTACAGTTGTTTTCAACTCGGTAGAAGTGTCACACATCAAGACAAAAAAACCATGCAGTATGTCATGCAATACAAAGCTGTCTCAACAAAAAGCTCCCTATGAATGTAAAACTACAAATGTCTATACTTGGAGAGTTTAACCCTTGTGATGGAACAGACATGTGTTAGAGTGTTTGTTGTGGTTCTTGAAACAACCTACCTGATTAAAATCCCTATTAAACTTTTTATTATGTTTTGTTCTTAACAGTTCAAAGAATTTTTGGAAATTTATAAAACAGATTAGAGTAAATTTAGTTATATGGCTAAAAGTAACATATGACTTTGACTTTTGAGAGTATTGCTTTTGAGTGAAAGTAACTTTTTATAAATACTTCAGAAAATATCTAAATACACATTTTGAAACTACTCTTTTTGTAAAAAAAAATTTAAAAGCATAAAGGATAAATAGCTTTAAAAACATTCTCCACTACCCTAAAAGTAAATGTCAAATCCAATTTAATTGTTTTTTTACTAAAAGTACTGATTATTAAACTGAAAATACTTTTAGCCAGGTAGCCAAGTATAACGATAGTTTTTTATTATAATGGTTAAAAGCACTTTAAAAGTTTGGTAATGTCAAGCACACTTGAAAAAATATAGTTAGATTGAACACTTAAAACTGCTATTCTCAAGAACTATACCAATGTGTTTGAATATTTGACTCACAGTTTACGCTGGTGTTACTAAGGTTAAAAAGAACATATATTCTAATAGTGATTTCCTTATTCTAAGTTATCAAGTGATATACAAAAAGTTAAACCCCAAATAATACATACAGTCTATTCTTTTATAAAAACTCTTTAAAATAAACTTCAAAAGTTAATAACACAAAAGCTCTCTGGCTTTTTCACCACTTAAAGTGCTTGAAGAAAAATGAAGTTTACACCAATAAGAACACAAACTAAAATGCATCAAAGTAACACTAATTTAATCTTTTAGGACTCCAAATGCCTTAAGTGTACCCTTAACTAATATCAGGAGACAATCGGCTGGACCCTACTACATTTCCACTACATTTTGGATGTTAAAAAAACTCGATATTAAATCTTAAACACATGGCCAACATGCATTCAACCCATCATCCCCTCTTAGCTCCCTACCATTCGTGCCCTTAAATTTCCACCAATACCAGTTCCCTGTTTGTCAGAACAAAGTGTTTCAATTTTGTTTCTTACTTCTCCTTTTTTGTTTTGAGTTACCATTCGTTTCTTACTTCCTCTTTCTTTGTTTTGGATCAATTTTTTATATAAAACAGTGAGACAAATTTGTGGTTAGCAATATAAATAAAAACTTACTTCAGAACATGAGATGCCATAAGTAACTCAGGTTCTCCACCCCACACGAAAGGTTGCTGAATTCTCTTCACATACGCATCAAAATCTCCTTCAATATACCTAAAGGCATTTTCAATCATCACAATCACAAACCACCCATTTTCTGATTCAACCAAATATATGAAATCCGTGTAATGTGTATCAGATGAACTGAACTTACCACTCTGTTTCCTTCCGCCTCTTTAAGAGCTCATCCACAACCTGTAGTTTTGCATATTACCCATGTTATTCAACATAGTAACCAACAAATGGATGATTATGCATGAATTCTAATCTTACCTTAGCCCTTAATTCATCAGCGAGTTCTCTTTGACGATCATCATCAGGAGCTTCTTCCCCACTTCTCAAACAAGCTCCATGAGCGATTGCCCTAAACAAGCACCGACCATCCGCTAGCACACCTGTAGCAGTTCATTTCAATCTATCTCATATCAAAGCAATTAATAAAAATAACATAGAACAGAGATAAATGGTAAACCCTTATTTAAACTGAACTTGAATTGATATTTTCGATGGCTTCTCTAATGGAATTTTCATCAAATCAAGATAAATTGCCACGCAAATTTTCCACAATACCTGTCACCCTGTAATCAGCAGAGCTCTCATCGTTTTGATTAAATTCAGGGCCGCTCGATTCACACACTTCCTTCTTCTGATCTAACGATACAGCCTCATGACTTGCATCCACCCAATCAAGCGGCGCAATACAGGCACAGACACCAAACAGCAGCCAAGCCGAATCGGGACGGTGGAGCCAACGAGCCGGGCGAGCGTCCCAGGCGACGTTCCAAGATCCCTCTCCTTTGCGCTCATGGCAGTGAATCGCCGGACGGCAGAGATTGCTACTGCTTCCCGCACCAGAAGGCATTATAGCGTGCCATATCGAAGCAGCACCACCGCCCGCAAGCTTGCAGGCGCTGGAATGGTGGCGCTGTCGCCGATCGAATTGGATGGGACTCTGAACGAGTAACCGGCTTTGATGATGGTGGTGATGGTAAACGGCTGAGCCGTGAATGAAATTGGATAGGGAAACGAGAATCCAAGGCTTAGGACGAGCACAAAGTACTCCGAGCATCAGTCACTTACAGCAGTCGAGGCAATCCTGCGCTGCCAGGGACCTGCCCCTTGCTGTGCCTATGCGGCCATAATTAGAGCTCCGGCGGCCAGTTAATCGCTCAGCCTCTCTTCTTTCTCTTTTCTCTTTTCTCTTTTCTCTCTCTCTCTCTCTATCTCTCTATCTCTCTCTCCCACAGAAATCAGAGCAGCTTTTTCTTCGATGATCTGCGACGGCGAAGCATTTTAGGGAAGAGAGAGAAAGAAAGAGATTCAGAAATACTCCTACAGTGGGGCCCACCAGTGCGAAAATGGTTCATTAAATAATTATTTCTTTTTTAGTTTTATTTTTTTCTCTTTTTTCATTTTCTTTAAAATGTAAATTGTTATTAATTAATATTTCCTTTACGAAAAAAATGATTGTTTGTATATTATTTCTATTGGTAGAAAATCAGTACACGCAAGTCAGTGATTAGAATTTAATAATTATTTTTTAAAAAAGAAAAAGTCGATCTTTTTTTATTTGATTAATATAAAAGAAAATTATAATAATATCATTTTTTTTAACAAATAAGTTTGGTGCGCGAATATACCTTAAGAATTTTACTTAATTCCGTCTCTAAAGTCTATGATATTTTATTTTCGATTGCATGTGTCACACGAGTTGAGTTATGTTTAGATCGTTAATAACGAGTTTTAATGAATTAGATTAAAAATTTATTTATCTCGGGAAAAAAAAAATCTCGACCCCTTGTAGTTGAGTCAAGAAACAACACAATTATGATAGCATTAAATATTTAGATTTGTTACTAAATTAAACTTTCAAGAATGAATTTATAATTTTTTAAATACTTTCAACGGCAAAAAGATACAAGAACTTAAAAATTAGAAACTAAATTTGTTAAACTTGTTTTTCGTTTGGAGTATTTGCTAAAATATTGAGTTCGATGTTATTTAGCTTCGAGAGCCCAGTAGGTTTTGAAGTTAAATTTGTGTTTCATGTTTAATGTTGTTTAATACGACCAATTTTTGAATAATTTTAAAAGTAGCAAAATAAATTAAAATATTTATAAGTTATAGTAAAATTTTGGATTCTATAAATGATAAAAACTGACTTCTATCAATGTCACTAATAGAAAATTATCAGCAATGTCTACTATTAATATAATCTGAAATATAATTTTGATATATATTGTAGATATTTTATCAAATTTGTTATTTTTGACAATTTTTTATCGACTTCTAATTTTTTTTGTATTACGTAGAAGTACGTTGCAATCACATTTTTCAATTATAACAAAATTGATTTCAACATTTTCTTTTACCTTTAAATTTTTTAGTTCAACTCCCGTTTGATTTTGACAAGGGATTCAATACGTAACCATTGTAATCTTTTAGTTTGTTATCAACCATATATAGTTTGACTAATTTGGATTTTACCTCTTTACAAAATTTTGTGATAAAGTTGAATATGTCCATATTTGATTTAATGTAAAATCTTACATACATCCTATCAAAAAAAATTCAAAAAATCTTATTTGGTAAGATTCCAATTAATTTGATGGGATTTCTAATTGGCAAACCTATTTTAAATTATTTTACAATCAATTTAAGAAGCAAATAATGAGTTGAATATTATAGCTGCATCTACCTCAAATTGTAGTACAAATGTTAATTGATTGAGTTATTGGATTGTTGTTATTATCATTATTATTAACCAGTTTAAATTAATTAAGTTAAAGAAAAGATAATTTAAATGACCATTTTCAAGATGTGATATTTTATTATATTTTGTAAAATTTATATGAGTTTCTTTTACTATATTTGAAAATGTTTTTTTAAAATGATTTTAATTAAATTTATATTATCACATCTAACTAATTACTAATAATTAAAATCGTGTAATCTTAAATATCAGATATTTATGATATTTATAAAACAGTTATAAAGAAGAAGAACAAATCCTCCTAATAATCTTAAAAGAAATACATTAAAAAAATACAAATATATATATTCCAATTTGTATATATTATCGTGATTATAACCTAAAGCTCAACCCATTTAACCGACAATAAAAGGAAATTTTTAATATAATCCAATTAATGATAAAATTAAGATTGGATCAAATTCAATAGTCTACGTTGTTCCAATTGTTAAGTCATTTAAACAGTACGAACAATTAAGTTACTGTAAACTCTAAAGACAACAAAGTTGGGTTGGGTGGATAAAAAAAATTCACCTACCATTTGTTTACTAATAATTAAAGTGATTTATTACTTGGTTATTTACGTTAATACACATTTTAACTTTGTTATTCACCTCAACTTTTTCAAATATTCTCCTCCATTATTAATTATTGTTAATATCAAGCTCTTACTAATGCTACGTACCTTTGAGAGTGTTTGACTTTGAATTGCTTTTTGCTGACATGAAAACTCCTTAAAACTCTATTACTCTTTTTCATTGTGACAATCGTAACACTATTCAGATTGCTCACAGTAATAATGTTTTTCATATCGCTCACAATGATGTTTTTCTCGAGCAGACAAATTACACACATTGAATATAATTGTCACTTTATCTACTACCATCTCTAGAGCTCCAGCTCCCCCCCTCTGTCTATCCATATCTAATAACACAGCATGCAGCAAACAGACTCTCTTCCCTACTTGCTTGAGTCAATTACATGGCAAAACTCATGTTGGTCTCTACTTTACTGCCTCGAATCTGAGAAGCTGTTAATATTAATGTAATAATTTGTTGTTACATTTGTTAATTTATCATCGTTAGATCATTCTTATCAATATCTAAGTCATAATGTGTACATAAATACTTCCTTTTTGAGCTTTCCACAATTACAAACTCAACTCTACTCGAGAAGGTTTGCTAAGTTAAGTTAAGTCAGGTAGGCCAAGCTGTTTGTAAGCTCTCTGTTCTAACATTTTCGTTCATAAGGAAAGTGTGGTATCGTTGGGTTTCTTCCATCCTCCAATTTGGTTCGCCCGGATTGTTATATCTCCAACGCCATGACATTCCATTTCTTGGTACAAGTACAACCACGTAATTCCAAAGCTTCAATGTGATATGCTTTTGTTTAACATACGTGGCCAATTCTGTAGCCACTCAAATTGCAGATATTGCCCATTTTAATCAATTTATATATGAATTTATAAATTGTACAAAAAAAAATGAAATTGATTCTACCAAATTTCACCTATATGAAATTATTAATAAATAAATAAAATTTTGCTATATTTATAAGAGTTGTATAAACGGTATAAAAATTATATTTGTATTACTATGTCATGTATTAGCAAAACTAACATTAATGCAAATTTAAAAAGCATTTCTTGATATTGCATGGACCCATCCTCCAAACATCATGACAACATATTATAAAGTCATTTGATAGTTATCAATTGTTAAAAAGGAGTGTTGTTTAGCGGTAATTGGTATGCATTAACTTTTTTTAAAGTTGGTGGTTTGAGTTTCTTTATTTTCAATTATTTTATTAAACAATAAAGAAAATAAAATTTAATGTGAGATTTAATTTTTCACTAATTTAATCAAAATTAGAGAGGTCGGAATAATTTAAGTTTTACAAAAGCATTAAATGAGAATCTACCTTTAATGTTGGTATGAATTTGTTGCCTTTTTTTTTCCCTCTTACTATTTCTCTCTTGAGTGATTGAAAGTACTAATTACAATTTTGATGATTAAAAAAGCTTGAACTCTCACACTTAACAAATCAATAAATCAAATATGTGAACCTTCATTTCAAACATCATTTTTCAGTACCATTGCTCACAAGTATTAAACTTTTGGTTTAAAAAAATAAAAGAATATCATACCAATCATGTTAACAAACCAACTTTAACAAATATTCTTCTTTAGAAAAAGCCCTTAAAAAATATTGTTAATGTCAAATTTAAATTATATATATATATAACCCTCTAAACCTATAACAAAATAACTTTGATAAATAATTTTCTTCAAAAAAAGCACTTAATAAAATAAAATAAATAAAATCCACCATCACCAATAATTCACAATAGTGGGGGCTAAAAGTTCTTCAATGTCAGATCAACCATGCTGCAGCAATTTTCCACATGAGCGTACATTTTCCACTATTTTCCCTTTTCAAATTACCACAAATTTCACTATTAACTCTATTTTCGAGTAATTTTACAATTTTCACTATTAACTCTATTTTCCAGTATTTTTGTAAAACTAATTAAATTATTTGAAGACTAACACATTAGAATAGAACTTTTTTAAATTTCTTTTTGTTACAAATTAACGTTGGATAGAAAATTTCATCACGTACGGATGGTTTTGTTGATTTTATAAAGTAAAAATGGTATTTTTTAACGTTCATTTATAAATTTTGAAAATGTCTTTCCCTGTAGCTTGCATGAAAATTATTTGTCATTTATCTTGATAAAATTATACTAAAAAATTTATTATTACAAACATTTATTAAAAACATAAAAGAGAAAGATGCACACATTAAAATATAAAGAGATTTCTTAAGTGCATGATTTCAATAATTAAATTGGTATAAATACTATTCCCTGCAATATTAAAATATACCAAAGAATTAAAGTACACACATAATTGTATTAAGAGGAATATTATTTATTGAGCAAAGAATTAGTGATGTGTTATGAGATCGATTCATCCATCGTTTTAAAATAATAATAAACGATTTATGGGATTATTTATTTATTTTGACTTTACAAATATGTTGCCATGCAGATAATTGCGTGGCCGAAATGTAATAAAATTTCATGAAGGGGTTAAATTTGAATTTCCATTTCACGTGATGACTAAAGTTTGGGGAATTCCCACGTGGTTACTGATTGCCTAACGGACTTCCTTTTAAAGTGACGAGTCACGCTGTTCACCTTGCCTTACCCTGCCCATGCAACGTTTTACGCTCAATTCATACCATAAAACTTACGAAATTTTAATTATATTTTCTATTATTTTTTTTAAATAATAATAATAACATTTGACAAAATATTTTCTATTATTTAAAAAAAAAATCACAAGAAAAAAACATTTGACAAAATATTTTTAAAAAATCAAGTGTAATAAATATTGCTATTTTAATGGTTTTGTTCTATTGAGCGTAAATAGTGTCAATTTTTATATTTTTGAAAAAATCTCTAATTATAATTCGTGATGGTTTTATAAATAATAATTAAATATATAGCAACATTTTAAAATAATTGTAAATATAGCAAAATTGATTGGTGGTAGACTTCTATTTTTGATAGATTCTTATAATCTAGAGAGATTTGCATGGTCTATTAGAATTTAATTGTTATATTTGCAACTACCACATGTTTTTAAGTTTTTTAGATTTATTTTCATTTTGTATTTGATTACTAATAATATGATAAATAATAGCATCTTATGCGTTTGAAATAATTTAGTCATAATTATTTATAGTTAGACAAGTGTTTGAAAAACAGTAGTAAAAAGGGAATTTGAGAGACGTGAAAACAATGAAAAATATGATTAGATTGAAAGCTATAAAATGGAAATAAGTTTTGTATTGTATGTTGAATCTAAAACGTTCAATCCAATCGTGATTTTTGGATTATCTAATTACCATACAAATTCATTCCATTTTTGTCTTTGCAATAGAAAAGTAGATAAAAGGAAAAGTGTTTTAAATAGCAAAATTGTTAAGAATATCTATAAATACATTGACTTTTTCTTGCTCGAATAATATATATCTATTTGAGTCGTTTACAAATTAAAAAATAAAATAAAAAAATATTGCTATATTCGAAAACATTCCAAAATAAAACAAAATAAATAACTCTTCTTCCTTCATAGATAATTATATATATTTTTAATCAATTAAAATAAGTGTAATTTGACATGAAAATTGTAATTAATATAAACATAGGGTTGACGAGTTCAATATTTAATAACATTAAAAGCGGTTAAAGAATCACTATCTATTTTCCAAATTGATAATACTTTTACCCTAAAAAAATGCAAAGTTCAATGTAGACTCCCCCCCTAGTTAGTCGTTTTCGTTTTTAAATTATTGGCCCATGCAATTCCATAGAGCTTTAAGAAAAATACAAGGAAATTTTTTTGTATTTATCTACACAAATACTTAAGGATTAAAATGAGGTTGAATTTTATTGAATTGTATTTTAAAGAAAAAAGATGAACCAAAAGTACTTTTTGCATTAACAAAATTTAAAATTATGTCCTTTATACTTCGGGTGATGTAACTTACAAGCAAAAGGGGGAATGCTCTAAACGTGTTGTGTATTCCTCAAGTTTGTGCACACATCCAATTTTCCAATTAAAAACTTAAATTCACTTTAAAATAACATAAATTCGTTTTGTTCTTGTAATTTTATCAATTAAGCTAACAAATTTTCTTAAACATAAATGAAATTAGATTCACTTATAATTTCTTTTATTCCACGTGCATCAATTTTGAAGAAGTTTATTTAAGTTAGAAGAATTTATGTACATTAATCTAATAGTTTAAATTATAACAAATTAGAAATTGTATTTAATAATTTTCTTAAAAAAAGTTAATTAAATTGATAAATTCACAAAAACCTTTAAAGTTTAATGATATAAATTGGTATATTTAATTTATTTTTCAATTGTATAATAGCACAACTGGTTGAATTTAATTAATATAGTTGATTTAATGTTAATTAACATGTATTCTTGAAGAAGTTCAAATCTACAAACAAAGATAAATTTTATGGTTTTTCTTTTCATTATTGAATTAATTCATAAATCTTTTTTTATTTTTTTTCAACACGTGTTGTTCAATGCAAATCAAATTGTTGACTATCATATTTTATAATTATTTGTTTTTTTTATAATAAACCTAATTTTGATATTAACTGATATATAAATTAATACAAAATGGTGATGGATAGAGGGAAAAAAATTATTTACAAAACATAACAAAAAAAGTAAGAAGAGTGATTTGATATTGTCCATTTCGAATATATCATCGGTGTCTTTGACTTTGGTACCTTCCAAAAATTATTGTTCATGTTGCTACCACAATATATTGTGTACCCTCTTCCTCCTCTTGATTTACTTCCTATTGTTTTATTCAAAAGGAAATTGTCGAAAATGTTATCACTAGAAGGTTCTAGGCTCGACATAAAGGGATCAAATGAATTGTCATAGCAACACTTGTGTTCAATTTTTACATTTTCTTTTCATATATGAGATTCTTAGGGTTAAGACAATATACATGTTAATATCTATATTGTTCGCTCTTCACAACCATCTTCATAATTTTGCTTTTTTGATAAAACTCAGGATATCTCATGCTTTGATGATGAACTTATCTTAAAAATAAGTTTGGCTAATTTTTTGGTGGTTGTTAAATCATAGAACATGGTTTTGTCTTCTAAATTCAATGGACAGTAATTGTTAGCTAACTTAGCTTCATGTTGCTGCAATTCGGAATAATTTATCCTTTGTTTTTTCTTTGTGTAATTTGAAGTTATCATAGCAGGCGATTGATCCAAATGGTGTACTCATTTGGAAATTAGTGAAATACGCCAGGGCCGATGCCATGGGTGACGAGAAAAGCCAATTTTCAATTTGGCGTTACTTTAAAATAACCTCGGGGATTTCATCTATATACTATTACTTTTGCATTAATTGGGGTTCTTTGATTTTATTTGGTTCTATATACTTTGTGAGTTTTATAAAATATAATAAAATTTTAGATTTTATGTATATTTGAAAATGTTCAAACAATTAACTAATAAAATAAATATGGGTTACGTGGTGTGTACGGTAAAATATAACAAAGTCTATGGTAGGTTAATATTTATAGTATAGTCTATCAATGATAGAATTCTATCGTAGATAAATTTTACTATATTTTTTAAAAAAATTATCGTTATACACTTAATTATTTTGAACCTAATCGCGAACAATTCCATTTTTTCATACTAGTTTTCCTTTAATCTTACCGATCCAGCAGGGGTTGGAAATGGGTACAATGGGCCCAGGGAATACTTGGGCCAATTCCCTTTTGAGTTCTTGTTGGGCTAATGCGAATAAGATTGTTCCAACAATTTTCCCATATCTGACAATTTTCTTTTTTCTTTTTTCCTTTCATTTTACAAATTAATTACAACAATTATGAATATATATATATATAAAAAAAACTTTTACAATTTTATCCTTAACCTTTCATATCTGACTTAATTTAGAAATTTGGTTAGTGATTTGCAGCTAGATGAAGACAAGCAAGGGAAAAATGGATACCATTTATTTTGATTTTTGCATTTGTCTCTATTTTATATTAATCATTACATTTAAAAAGAGTCTTACACATGTGAAACTCTCTTTATTAATAATTTTATAATGATAATTTCTTAAAGTAAAATAAAATTATACAACTTAAGTTTATGAAAACAAATTGATTTTTTCCTGTAATTACTATTTTCTGCCAGTTCTATGGAGAAAATACATCATTATTTTGATTTTAAAAATTACCATTGCAACCTCTACAGTATTTTTTAAAATATATTTGTACAAGGACCAAAACAATAAAACAATAAAAATACATTGTGAAAGTACACCGACAAAATAAAAGGACGTTTTGAAAGAACATTCACATCTTAAAATGCTAAGATTAAATCCAAACCTTCGTAACAAATAACTTCAAACCTTCACTCAATTTTATTTCCTGCCCATGGATCAAAAAATAAAAAATAACAACCCACCCTAAATTTAAAATACATTAAACTTAATTTTTATTTTTATTTTTATTTTCTTCACAAAATCACTCTAAATCTGAAGATAATAATAATAATAATAATAATATAGGTTAGATGCCCCCTCCCAACCCCCCCTGCACCCTCGAGATTTAATCCAACCAACCCATATTTATTGGCCTTAAAAAGGTTGATAGAAATGGAGGAAAGTTAACCGGAAAATGTTGCTATGATCTTTAATATATATTTGGACTAATTTTTAAAATAGGAAGTTTTGCCATAAAATAGAAATCTTAATTTAATAATATTTAGCTTAAGACATAATTTCAAATTTTAATATTTTTTTAATATCTCTCTCTTTTTCTGTGGTTAAAATTATAATATAAACAACGTCTGTGCAATATGACAATGGCATCACGAGGGGGGAAAATTAATAAAGAAGAAATTGAAATTATTTATTACGAAAAAAACGTGACCACTCTAAGGTATACGATTTAGATTAGGCCACCAATAATTTTAAAACATAGTACCGATTACCGAAACAAAAATAGCTTTTGTCTAAATCACGCCTAGGTTCATGACCGTGGACCCCCACACACGACTTTTATATATATATATTCTTTTTTTATTTTAACCGTAATTATAATTGATGACAATTTTTTATGAAACAATTTAGAATAATACCTATGTTTTGTATATTGCAAATTTGGCAAATATAACAATAATCTACTTTTAAATTTACTATTTTTGTAAATTTGAAAATGTAAGTGACATAGACTCTATTATTATAAATTTTTTTGCTATTTTTGTAAACTCTTATAGAATAATTGCATCAGATAACAAAAATACTTATAAAAAAACAGTCCATGATATTATTTTTTTACATATTGTAAACATGAAAAATATGACAAATAATTAGTAATATCAAATTACTTTGAAAGGACTATCGGAGAGTTATTAAGAGATATCGACTTTTAAATTTGCTCATTTTTCAACTTAAAAAATGTAGTGATATTGACAATATTATCATTTATTTATTTTTTGCTATTTTTGCGGGTGTTCCTAATAATTAAGTATATAGCAACATTTTTTAAAAATTGCAAATATAGTAAAATCTATCAGTAATATACTTTTATAGTCTATTAGATTATATTTGTAACATGGTCTATAGTGAAAGATTTCTATGATTGATATATTTTGAAAAAGTTTACTATGTTTATAAATTTTTTAAAATGTTGTTATCTATTTAATTATTTTCAATCTAATTGTTATTTTTACAACTATTTAAGTGTGATGAAAGCTTCAAACTAAATATTTATTTTGATCCTTAACCTAAAATTACTATCTCAATTCGACTCTACTCAACTTTTAATATTCAAGGTTAGATTTTGGGATTGATTTTGACATTAAAAAAGGAAAAAGTAACTATAAAATATTCCTAAGTGCTTTTTATGTTTGGTAAAACAAATTATGATTAAATCTTCCAAAATCACATATCAATTACATGTTCATTTTAAGTTCTTTTTCAAAGCAGTTAGTTTATATTATTCTAAAAGTAATTATGGATATTAGTATTAAGTTCTTTTCCAAAGTAGTTATTTAATAGTGTTTATATGATTTTAAAAGTACTTGTGGATATTGGTAAGAAAAGGAAGAGATGGTCCATACAAATTAAAGGTGAGATAATTTGAATCGAAAATTTATTAATCATCAAACACATACAAATATCAGTTAAACTTTTGTTAACGATAGTTAGTAGTTAATTTACGGCGCTAACAAAGTTTGTTAAAAGAGTGAAAAATGAAGACTAAAAAGAAACCAATAAATTTTTTTTGACAATGGCTATGACCAATCATTAAGGAAAACTAATACAATATTAGTATAATTTTTGAAGTCAACTTTACATTGCCTTTTTACTAATAATTCCTGGTTTTTTTCTTCTTACTATTCAAATATTTTGATACATATGAATATAGCACATTAAAATTAAAATTATGTTTGGATTGAATTTTAAAGAAATTTTAAACTAAGTATTTTTATGTGTATAAAAGTATATAAATATTTTAAAAAATTGATCCATGCGTACTCTGCTATTTGAGAAAACGAAAAAGGGTTCGACTATTTAATGTGTTTATCTAAACACAAGACCAAATTCGTTTTTGCCTATATTCCAAATGATTTCAAACTCGCTTCCAACTTATTTGAAATTAAAATTACTAGAACTTTTGTACTATTCAAATCTACTGTTTTTTTTCCTCCAAGTCTAAATTTCAATTAATATATTTTTTAAAAATAATAATAATAATTAGTAATTGTCTTTTTAAAAAACAAAAGAGAAATAAATTATTATTAAGCACAACCAAAGTTTAAATGTCAACGAAAAGATGAAAACAATAGGCAACAATTTAATTATTTGGGTACAATACCCACATGATCAAAGTTTAGTACACCAAACTTTTCCATGTACAAATTTTCACTTGGCTTGCAATTTTGGTGTCATTTCGTGGCATCGTCACCCAACTTTCCCTTACTTTACATTTTGTCTTCTCAACTTTTCTCTTTTTATACAATTTAATAATTCAAACCAACTATCTTCCCAAAGCTTCAATCGGTAATTGAGAGAAAGAAGGAAAAAGAAAACGAAAGAGAGAAAGAAAGCAAAAGAAAAAAAAAATGATTCTTTGCTTGTACTCATAAGGGTTATGAAAATCCAATGATATATGAAAGTTGATTTAGATAATATAGTTCGAGGTCAAATTTTGATAATATCTTCAAGTTGTCGTCATTATTATCTTACATTTGTCAAATGTACTTAGGAATCATTTATAAATGAATTTTAAATATTGGAGACCAACGTAAACGTCAATTTTATCAAAATTTTCACTTTTGAAACTTTATCGACCAAATATAAATCAATATAGATCAAAAGATCAACAAAAATCAATCGATTTTTATTATTCAACGATCGAAAAAGTTTGAACATTTACTAAAGCGACTAAAGTGGGTTCGATGACAATTTAGTTAAAAGATGACTCTAATTGACCGATGCTCACTTTTAATTTGCATTATGAAAGTTTGAACTATTTCTGTCTGTCGTGTACAAATTTACAAATTTTCCATCAATTACAGAATTCGATGGTCAATAGTATTTTGTTATATATTTTTAAATATTTACAACAACTTTATCTGTATTACAAATACTTTTATATATTCTATCTATAAAATTGTTGATTTTTTATTTTAATGTGTTAAAAAAGTGCCATTTTTAAAAATAGTAAAATAAAATAAAATATTTACGAGTTATAGCAAAATTTTGGATTGTATCACTCAGAGTCTTTTATCGCATATTAATGACTATCATGATAGAATTTGTTACAGATGGTAAATATTTCGTAAATTTTACTATTTTTAAAAGTTTCCTCAAACAAATCAATTCGAATTTTAAAATAACAATAATAAATAAAAACTTATATTTTCCTTTTTATTTTTCTTAAGTATATAACTCTTAATACTCCACGATGATTGAAATTAGGGTAAGAAATTATTAAATATAAACATTTTTTTTTCAAATAACGAAATGGTTTTTAATTTTGATAAATTGAAATACATATATACTAACTTGATTGCATATTTACAACAATTTTATTTATATAACGACCAATTTTATTTATTCTATCTCTAAAATTATCTACTTTTTATTAATGCGTTAAAAAAACCAAGTCGAATTTTAAAATAACAATAATAAATAAAACCTCATTTTTTATTTTTTTAAAATTATGGTAAGAAATTATTAAATATAAACATTTTTTAGAAAAAATAACGAAATGGTTTTTAATTTTCCTTTTTATATTTTTTCAAATTATGGTAAGAAATTATAAAATATAAACATTTTTTAGAAAAAATAACGAAATGGTCTTTAATTTTGATAAATTGAAATATATATATATACACACTAACTTGATTGAATAAGTGAAATTGCCAGATGGAATACATGCCGTATAAAATTATAACATTGAACTTTAACTAAAATAATCAAACAGCCACATAGATTACATGCCGAAGATTTTTCTTTTTACGGTTACATAAAATCATAAAGAAAAACTAACGTATTTAATTTATAAGAGTATTAACAAATCAAGAGGATGGATAAGATTGAGATTCAAAAGGAAAGCTATATCTTAGTATATAATATATAACGAATACACGTATAAAAATGTGAAACTTTTTAAAACTTCAATAAAAAGTATAGTTAACTTTAACGTTTGAGGTTACGTATATTTATATCATCTCCGCCATAAAATCAACGTCATAAAACTGAAAAAACCTTATAAATAAACAAATAAAATGCAGCAAAAATTTATTAGGGATATATAATTTAGAGGAATTATGGTAGGTGGAAATAAAATTAAAGAAAAAAAACTTTAATTGATTAAAATAAGTTTGATGATTTTTTTTTGTTACGTTTTTGTAAATAGTTTTAATATTTTGTTATTTTTTAAAATGGGTTGTAATCTATCGTTCATAAGCTTCTACTAGTAATATGGTATGTCACTGATAGATTTAGAAAGCTAAATCTAAATTTTATCATATTTGTAATTTTTTTCATTATCTTATATCGGCAAATATTTAAGATTGATTGTTGTATATTTATAATTGTTCCTAATTTGCAAATATCATTCTTAAAGTACTGTTGTAGTTGTAATTACGCCCTTAAACTTTCAATTACAAAAATTGAATTTTTAAACTTAATAGATGGTTAAATTTGGGCTTTCAAATGATGATCAAAATAAAACGCTCGAATTGATACAAATGCTCTAATTTTTATAATTATGTAAGTTGAAAATTCTAATTTTAATACTTGTATAAGTTTGAATGCTCAATTTTACAATTGAAAGTTTAAGAGTATAATTGTCGCATCATCACACTTTCATTTAGACATTATTTTTACAATTTACAAAAATGAAAATAAAAATACAATAAATTTGTTCATTTTAATCCAATTATAATTATTATATTGATAAAAAAATTTAAAATTAGTTCTTAAAAGTGACTTTTTTACAAAAACAAGACGATTAAAAATTAGGAAATTTATCGTAAATGTCAAAATCGTTCGAACATTTACAAAATATAGCAAAATTTTAAATTCAGTCAATAATTAACACTAATAACGCAACATATTAACATATTATACAATTCTCAACAAAATCAGTATCTAAGAGTATTACTAAAATATATATTAGACAAGAAAGTACGGAGATTAAAATTAAAGAAAAAAAAAGCTTTGAAAGCATAGGTGCCAAAAATGATGGGAAATTTGTGTTCATGTTACTCACATTCCAACTAAAAAGAAAAAGAGATTTGAAAAAAGACAAGAGAAAAAAAAGAAGGTAGTACGAATAATTTCGGGGCGCGCCCTCCTTTAATGTACATTCAGAGCTTGTAAACCAGCCAAGTTAAAAAGCAGATTTGGCCAATCCATGTCCTTGCTTTATTAACGTGATATTCGGATTTGGTAATACCCTTTTTTCTTTTTCTTTTTTAAATTCTATAATTAAATTAATTACCAAATAGTAATATTTATTATAATTATAATATCTCGATTAGATATGAAACGCACAGTTTAATGGTTTTATTATAATTTTAAGCCAAAAAAGTTTTATGAATTTATGTCGGTTTATTGCTTCGGTTCTCAAATTTTAATTTCTGCTTTATAAATTAGAAAGGTATTGAATTTCTTAATGAAAGAAAAAGGAAGCTATTGAACGTGTATCCGAAATGGGAAAAAATAGGAGCTAATAGGAAATATTTATTAGGAAAAAAAAAGTAGAAGTAATCAATAATAATAATAATAAAAAATAGTTTTTAGGGTAAATATTTTATGAAATGTTCTATTTTTTTTTACTTATTTTTACATTTTGAGATTTATGTTTCGTTTTTCGTCTTTTATCTTTATAGTTTTTTTTATAAGAAACTTTATTAGGTTTAAAAAAAAGAAAAAGTGCATCAAATTATCAAAACATTTAGAAAAATTAGCTTATCACATCAATTTTTTTTTGCATATGACAAATATGACAAAATTAATTGTATTAGAGGGCTTTCAGACGGTAATCATAAGTTATCAAATGACTATTAGATGATAATCATAGAGTTACGAGGGTCATTACTTTTAAATTTGTTATTTTTATAAATTTAAAAAATGTTGTAACACATGCTCTATCATCATTTTTTATTTTGCTATTTTTACAAAAATATCTTTAAAAAATTCTAAAGTTATGCTTGGCTTCTTATATAATTTTCGTAATTATATAAATCTTTTAGAATGTCTAAAGAAAAAAAAATTATAAATAATAAAACGGTTGAAATTATTTACAAAATTCTAGATTTTTTTAATGATAAACTTATATTTGTGTTGAATCTTCAATTTATAAATATTTAAGTTTATATATTTGTGTTGAATCTTAAATTTATAAATATTTAAGTTAATTTGGATATATTTGAAGATACGTGAAAATGAAATAAACTGACAAACTAGTTACACTCCATAGAACATTAAAAGACAAAATTCATTATACTTAATTTTTCTATGAAGTGAAAATATTTTGTCAAATGTTCTATTTTTGACAATTTTTTTTAAATATGTATTTTAATAATTTAAATTGCAAGCACGTGCGTGTAGCAAGTTATAGACATGCATCATCTAATTAATATACATGAATAAAACATTTTTTTTCTTCTTCTTTTCTTTAGCAAAAAAGTTATCAAATGCAGCAAAATTAAACAAGTTATCAAATGCAGCAAAATTAAACGACTAGTTGATTTCTTTCTCTAATTTTCTTTTTCCTTTTTGAGTTCCATACAAATTGAGAGATTCAACTAATTATTATTTGTTGATAATCAATTGAGTTATACTTAAATTAACTATTATTTATTTATTTATTTATCAATCATGATTATTGTCCTTTAAGTAATTTGCTATTTAGTTCAACCAACTACCATCCCATTATTTTAACTAAAAAAGAAATATAAGAAGAAAAAGTCAGTCCATTCTCCCAACCATTTGTTGCCAAAGAGGCCTATCTCCATGAGCAACTTGAATTTAAAAAACAATAATAATAAATAAATAAATGATCAAGATATTTTCTACAAGTTTGATTGGTTATTGTTTATTTTTGATTGGCCTATCTCTACAAGACTTGACATGATGCAATTGGATTTTCCATCAAATATAAAACTAAAATTTACCACTCATTTTATGATAATTTCCATTTGAATTAAATACAATTTCGTGTGTGTGTATAAAACAAAATAAGAGGAAAAAGGGTGAATGTTTTGAAATATTAACCCAAAATTTATATGTTGAACGTTTAAGGGTTATTATTAGACATCCAAACTAATGAAATTATGATTTTGATACTGAAGGAGTGGGTGTAAATTTTTTAATAAAAATGATATAAATTTCTTTAATTGATTATTATCCCATTAAATTTTTATTTAGTTTGATAGTTGTTGGTGATTATGATACGAAAAGTATAACCAACCTCTATTGTACACAAGAAAGATAAAGTTAAAAAGAAAACAAACTAAATATATTTTTACAAGTTTAGTTTTCAGTAATTAATGTTTATTGAAGTTAGAGTTTGATAAAGATTATTGAATCAATTCATTTTAGTTTTTGCATCTTAATCTCTATCAACTTTTTACTATTAACTATATTGGTAGGTTCTCTACAGATTGTTTAATATATTAAATTTAATCTTATACCATAAAAATGCCATTATCAATTTTTTTTCTAAACAAAGAAAAATATATTCTTCACAAAATTTAAGTCTAAAAGTTTGTAAAAGTTTTACGCATTTAAAGAGAACAATGTCAATCAAAAACTCACTTTTTGATGGTAAAAGTGGGGACATATAAAAATAATCTCTAACTTTAATTTATATCGATTTGTTATCGTCTCAAGTTATTATCTTGTTTGATGTATTTAAGGATAAGTGACTTTTTAAATTAATATTACGTTAAATAGAATATTATTATTATTATCATCATCATCATCTATTTTATTAGTTGAAATATTATTATCTCAAACTCACTTATCCTTATTTTACTTATCATCATCATCATTTTTCAACAATGTCATCTAAAATATTATCATCTATTTTATTATTATTATTTTTGACCAAAGTAAAATATTATTATTATTATCATCAAGTAATCTCAAACTCTAAAATCAAACATCAATCCATTATCTATTAATAAAATATTAGTTGAAAATTTTATAATACTTATTTCATTTTAATTGAAAAATTCTTAAATATTCTACTTTGGTCAAAAAGCATACAAAAGCTAGATATTTAAACCACGGTCGTCATCAATTTTTCAACAATGTCATCTAATACAAACAGAATATAGCTTTTTTAAGTCGATTACTTTTGACGAGTAGAAATCTTCAAATACACACGTGTTCGAGGTCACAAGGTTCAAATAACATATAATAATTGTCAATTATAAAATTTTAATCCTCAATTAGACTCACAACTCCACTCCACTATTTATGTTTAATTCAAATAACCACACATGTTTATAGAAAGAGAAAATTGTTCACATTTTACTTTTTTTCTTTTTTTTGCTAATATAATATATAGAAATGACTTATTAATTATATATGTCTATAAAAAAAAAAAGTCCACACTTTACATATTCTAGAGTAAAAATAAATCTACTGTTTATTTATTTACTTTTTCCCTTTTTTTTCTAAGATAATTAATATAATGAAGGATTATTTTTTAAAATAAAAAATAAAAAATAAATTAAAATATTTACCAACTATAACAAAATTTTGGATCTATAAATGATAGTCATCGGTAGATTTCTATATTATAGCATAAAAGTTACTATCATAATTTAAAAAATTTGAAATAGTTTGTAAGTATTTCATAAAATTTGTTAATTTTGAATTTTTTTTATAATATTAATCTTATTAGACTTTTTAAAATAAATAAATGAATAAATGGGGATTAATAAATGAAGAACACTGTGAGAAAAGGAAGGGAAGGCATCAATCACATGATGGACGACTTTAAGGAAGGTCGTTACTGTGGATTTGTCCGCACCGAACGCCCACCCTATACGTTCAGCGCATTGGGACCAAAGCATGTGGAAATCATGTTAAACTCGTTGCTAACATTTCCATTTTTTCTCGAGGGGGACCATTTTTGTACGCTATACGCGCAAATAATAATAATTAAATAAATAAAGATTAACCTTTTTTCATCCACCCAAAAGTTTTTATTATTGCCTTCCATTTTATTTATTTTTTACGTATGTATTTAACAGAGCTTTAAAAAAAAATTATTTACGGTGCAAATATTTTGTAAAATATTTTATTTTTTATAATTTTTACTTAGAATAATTTCTAAAATAGTAAAAAAGAAAAAATTTATATATTTGTCAAATTCTCAATATATAAAAAAGGTGTAGCTGTTGTTTTTTTAATTTTGTTGTCATCTAATATCTCATTTTTCTTTTATTTATATATTTATAGAATTTTTGTAAATTTTCTTTTATTGTTTTATTTATATATTTTTTCTAAAATAAAAAAATTTAACAAACTATTTAAACTACATCCAACAAAATTATAAAAGATAAAATTTATTACGGTTATGTATGTTTTTTTTATTTATGAAATGTGTATATACTGTGTCATATTTTTTACGATTTTTCTTTATTTTCCTTTTTACGTTCCCCTTACTCCGATGGCCCCTTTCTCTGCTTCTTTCATTGCACCATTGACCCTTTTTTCCCTCCCCATTTTATTGCTCTTTAATGTTTTCTTTATCTTTTCTCCTCACCTTTAAGTTTATTATTATTATTTTTTGTATTATTGAAGTTAAAGAATTTTAATATTTGAAATATTATATATAAATAATAGAGTGAAATTTCAAACTTATAATTTAAATTGAGTGGTTCATGGGCGTACCTTTTGGTATATACCTATATATATATATATATAATACATTGTTGCATCTTAGATTACATTCAATTTTTTGCTAACTCTTTATAAAGTTGATTGCATTCATAGCTGAATTATATGCTGTGGTTTGATACTTTCTTTTTTAAATTATATTTTGTTAATATTTTTATTGCAGAAAATGTATAGGGATGATTGTAGCTTGATCTTTACTGTAAAGTAATACTTTGGAATATATTGCCTAACAATAAAAGAATGTCAACGTGAATGTGTCTCACTTGGTATAATGTTTGTATTGTTGACTGTAATATTTGAAATTCGATTTATCACTGAAATGCTTGTAAAAGTAAAATAAATAAAACTTGATTTAATAGTTGAAATTAAAACTAAAACTTTGTATTGACTAGTTCGTTCGTGGCTTGTGTATAATCTAACCGGTTCCAAGTTGATTTTCGGCCAACAAATCCTTGTGTGTTTATTCATGAAAAATAAAATTGAGGATAACCCCTTTTTTACCATGAAAATTGTTCGGAGACCAAAATAGATAAAAGTGAAAGATCAATCAAAACAAAAATAGTGTTTAGTTTGATAATAAAGTGTATATATGTATATATAAATAGGTACTAACTATTATTTAAAATGACTAATGCTTGGATGCATCTGTTTTCATATATATATCGTAGCTCTCATCATATAAAAAATGTAAAAAGAGGAAAATCACCGCCAACGACTTATGATCGATTGTATAAAGATAGATGTTCGAGATGAATTTAAGTATTTTTCTTTTAAAATATTGAATACATATTATTTGTGAGTTTTATAATTTCAGAAATATTTATTGAATAAATTGAGTTTCATTCGTAAACCAATAAAAAATAGAATGACTATTTTCTTATAACTTTGCGCTCCAAATACAAATTTCAACTTCATAACTCTAGTGTATAATCTTTAAATTTTATAACTTCAAACTCAATACTCCAACACCACATATATATATATTAAACATATTAATTTCAACCTCTATTAAAATCTATTAAACTATTTAAAATTGTTAAAACACAAAAATTATTATATTATTGTTTAATTTGCTTCCATTTTTAGTAAAAAGAATATAAAGAGTGTATAGATCTAGAGGTTGATGTTATTATATATATATAAAAGATAGGTAAAGAATATAAAGTTAGAAAGACTCGAGCCCTTGTGTACCTATATTAAATTCCTTTATATATATACAACGCACACATACATATACATGTACCTATATATTTATATATAAGGCATGTATGGTTATTTACTAGTTGTCTTCTTCATAAGGGATGTACTTGTAACGTTTTTTATACAATATATATTTTTAAATTCGGCAACAAATATATGAAATGCTAGTAATTATAATTATAAACTTTGATAAAAATATTTTTTTTACTTCATTTAGAAACTAACTTCTACAAGAGATGAGATCAAACTCTCCCATTTCTAACCATGTAACTATTTACAAAACATAGCATAAAATTCGTTAAACTATCTCTAGTTTATTTGAAAATTCTATTATATATTTTGTAATTATTTTATTTTACGTGTTAACTTCCGACAATTTTCCTATTATTTATTAGTTATTTTCTTTATAAGGATGTACAACTTTTACACCCAATTGTAATTTTTATTTATATAATAAACAAATATTTTTCTTTGTATAAATTCATATCAAACAAGAAATACAAGGCGTGTTAATAATTTTTGTTCCAAATTAAAAAAATTTCCATATACTTGTTTAAATTGTCATAAAAAGTTGATTTGAAAAAAATCAAATGGTAAAAGATTAGAAATGGGTGAATTTATAATACAAATAACTTTTTGATATAATTCACATATCTATTTTATCCGTATAGTAAAGATAACAATACAAAACCACGTATCCATTGTTACTTGAGGTTTAAAAGATGAGGATGAGACATATACATGTATCGATTTAAACTCAACTTTTATAAATGAAAATATTTAATTTTCAATTATAATTTTTTTAGTTAGGAATAGTTCATCCATCAACTTTTATTTATTTACTTTTTAAAATTCACATTTGAAAAAATTTACTACACATAAAAATCCATCCAATAAAACTTATTTTGATTCAACTAAAAAAAGTTATTTTTTTAAAATAAAACAATAAAATTTAGAAATTTAATCACATTAGGAGTTTTTGCCCCATATTTATTGAATGAAATCTAAAAGATAGTGTCAATTAATACACTTTAAATTGATATAATTCTTTACTTAAAAAATAGATACAACAATTAACTCATAGTTTTAATTGATATAACATGGTTAATTAATTTTCCTCCAAATTAACAATATTCGTTAAAAAAAAAAAAATAGTTTCAGCACATTAGACTCGACCGGATCGAACCGATAAAGAACCGGTTTCGCACCAAAACCAAGAAAAAGCCGCTAACGCTGACTCCAATGACCGAATCAGAAGTGAAGTATTTCTTTTTCTTACTTTTAATTAAGCGTCCCTGGTCCATCTCTCTTTCTCTTTCTCTCTCTTCCTCTCTCTCTCTCTCTCTCTCTCTCCTGGAAACTCAAGCTAACAACGTAACTCTCTCTTCCCTTTCTCTTTCCATCAGCATTTGGCATTTGATCGAACAAGAAACTCGTTTGCAGTACGGAGTTGCTTATGGGAGCTAATTACAGAATAACAAGCATTGGATCGGTGAGGAAATTGTCAAAAGAGGTAATTCGAATTCATCTTTGACTCACTCTCTCTCATCTATTGTGTTAATGGAACGCAAGAATATCAGAATTAGGGCTCAAATTGAGGTCTCATTATTTTATACTGTATGTTTCTGTTATCTGCTTGGATGATTCGGTTGAAGCTCGGCTAATTTCTGTAATTCTCCGGTGTTCTTCTATTTTTCTTCTTCTTTCTCTCTGATTGGAGCATTTCAGCCATTGGTGTGTACTTTGACCACTGGCTGCGAATAATTTGATATTCAGTCGAACTGGATTTGTTATGTCATTTACAATTTCGGTTCCTTTAGAAATAATCGAAGTAGATGCTATGGAGGAGGTTGATCCGGAGCTCACTTTGACGTTTTTCAGGGGATGAATCTTGTAAATTTGGTTGTGTATATAGAATAAACGCACAATTGGAAGGGATTGAAGCAGAGCTGAACAAATTCAAGGTGCATATTTCTAATTGAATAGCTCTCTTGACTCTGAGTGTGCAGTTTTGATCATTTGATTGTTTCTAACTTATTGAACATTGAAATGAATTATTTATGGAGTTCTAGTCTTCTACTCGGCTTTCGTAGAGCGTAAATTGTTCTGTCATTGTTATCTGTAACCAGAGGATTGCTTCCTCGGCATAACTTCATATAGCGATATTAATATTTGATTTCGAATTTCTTTTGAAGTTATCTTCTATAACTTTATTTGAAGTGCGTTTTAAATATTAATGCCGACTGTTCTGAGATACTAGCTTGTTTAAGTCAAAGTTTACCGTAAAATTTTCCTTTCTCTTCGATTTTTTCAAAAATCATTCAGAATTTCATATTTATAATGAAGCTTTCATGTGCCAAGGCACTTGAACAAATCTGCAATATAATCCTATTCGAGTAATCTATGTTCTCTCAATAGCTGCAGTAGTAAACTGGCCTAGAAGATTAACATTATTGAGCTGCCTCTTTTTTCTTCTCTATTTTCTTTTTAGAAATTATTTTTGGAGCGAGCATAAATTATAAATCTGATTTTATTATAGTAATGAGTTTCTCCTAGGAAGAATTTTCCACTTCCATCTCTTATCTACAATTTCATAATGTTATTTCTACACGAAAATGGAGGAAACATAATCTACCACCGCAAGTTTGAACTTAACAGTCGGCTCGAGAAATATACTTTGTTTAAGTTGAGGTGTTTTTTCGAATGTGTTTCATAGCTTTCATCTTTGTTGAAGATTGGTTTATAATTTGCGTGTTTTAATCTTATGCCTTACAAGAAGAAATGGTGCGTTTATTTTGGCAGCTTGGCTCCAAGCAATTTGGATAATTGCCTTAATGTTCGTTGCATGCGTTGAAAAAACTGAACATGAATTCTCAAGTTAACAGCAGTGGGGATTTCTATGCGGGAAATTTATTGCTTAGAAACCAAAATATTTATTCAGGTTCGAGGCCATCTACTAACAACAGCTTCGCCCAGCATGTACTCACATGTAAGTTGACAAATTATCTTTGTAATTATTTCAAGTCATATTTATATATTCAGTAAATTACAAATTGATGTCAAACAATAGCTTTTTCCCATCTCAATGATTCTGTACATAAAACCATACACACTCATTCGAGAAATCTTTATTGCTTATGTTTCAATATAAAGACCTGCTCCAGGATAGCGTGAGTAACATAATATGATCTTGAAAATGGTGATTCTGTTCGTTAATTTAGACTTACTTACTCTCATCCTTATCCATAACCAAGTGAGTTTTACACTGTAATTGGCTGAAATGATGCTTGGGTAATCTTGTTTCTTATTTCACAATTGATGAGTAATGAAATTGTGTTCTGTGAATCTTCCAGATGGACTCCCAATGTTTCAACCCAACTATAACTTGAACCCAGTATCGATGACACAAACCAACCAGATTTTTACCAACTCAGTCCATACAACACCACCTGTCTCATCGAATGTGGAAAGTGTTGCATATAATCAGGTCTCCACACCATCTTTTCTAGTAAGAGATGAAAGTTCATGTTTCAGAAAGAATGCGGACGACTTCATCAGAATGTTTCAAGATGAAGCTCCTCGTCAACACTGTGACGAACTTCTACAAAGCATTGTGGAATCGTCATGTGTTGGCAATTCTACTCCGTTCAAGGGAGTGGAATCATCATGTGTTGGCAATTCTACTCCATTCAAGGGAACGAAAGACTTCGTGAAGCAGAAAGATCTAGAAATTGATCTCAACAGGACACCAGAGCAGAGACCACCAAAAAGAAGACAGCATACTCCCACGGTATTCTCAGGAGAAAGGTTTACGGATTTACTTAATCTTCCATTGGATGGAAATTTAAGCCTTTACGAAGAAACACAGGAGAATTTTGTCACAGTTCCACTAGATGAAGCAACTCAGAAACGACATGATGAACTATTGAAAGATCTCACAGATACATTATCTGCAGCCATTTCTGAACCAACGAAGGAAGTGGAAAAGGGCAGCGATCAAGCAATTGATCTTAACAAGACACCAGAGCAGAAGACACCTAAGCGAAGAAAACATAGGCCCAAGGTTATAAAGGAAGGAAAACCCAAAAAGTCTCCTAAGCCTGTGACTCCGAAGATTTCCAAGGAAACTCCATCAGGAAAGAGAAAATATGTACGGAAGAAAAACATCAAAGAAGCTACTACTCCACCTGCGAATGTTGTGGAGATTAAAGATTCGAACACTGCAACTAAAACAAAATCTTGCCGGAGAGTAATACATTTTGAGATGGAAAAAACTGGAGATGAGGAGCAGGAAAAGAAGCAAAATGAGAAGGATGTTTCAGAAGAAAACATGGGGAACTTTTGTTTCATGACGAGACCAAACGTTCCAGACTTCTGCTCTCAAAGTACTAGTGTCTGTGGAACAAGTCAAGATGTTCATGACAGTACTCAGCTAGGACCAATGGTGGCTGAAAATGTTCGACCTACAATACCAAGTAACCCTACTCATATGAATCACATGACGACCTCTCACATCTTGCAATCTGAAAGGGAGGCAGCTGAAGTCCCACTAAACAAATCAGGATACAACAAAGCCGAAAATTGGCTCAATGTTCTTAGAATTTTACATCAGGGAAGAGCAAATCAATATCAAACTGGATTCAGTAACGGATACGCACCTGTTCAGCAAAATATCTGTGCAGAAGATATGCAGCAATTTGCGAATCAAGCTAAAAGGAATACTTATTATAAGGAGGTGATGGGGATCAACTCTGGATATTGTCAAACAGTTCCAAATCATCAGTCCAATATCAATGAAGCAAGGGGCTCAAAGAGAGGCCGCCCGCTTACAACTTATCCAACACAGCCGTGCTCGATTACTACACTGGACTCTTCAATGACGTGTCAAGAGGTGCGCCAAATAGGTGAGTTCCAGAGACAAGGCAGCAATATAAACATAGGACCCTTAGAAAATCCTGGGAAGAAATTTGAGTCTGGACTCTATGCAACTCTCCATAAAAGATATTCTACTATCCAATCAAATGAGGGTTGCTCAAGCCACCTCAATACAATTGGGTGCAATCCTACCAATTCTGTTGGCTTTACTGCAGAAATGAAGCAGGCCATGCTCAATGGTCATCATATTAGAAGTAACCAAATCACAGCGAAAGAAATTATTGGTGACAGGCATATTCACTCAGTAGTCCATGAAAACCATTTTCAAAGGCAACAAGTCTCTCACAATCTGCATCCAGCAGTAGATAGGACGTCTGTGGCCTCTGGGTTGAATAAGGTCGCCAGCTATCGCTCATTGATGACTGGTGACAAATGCAACATGATCCAACCATTTCCGCATCCGAAAGCCCCAGAACAAGGATATGCATGCAGACAATCTGATAATAGTATACTGACAGTAAGGCAAGCTTACCAACCCATGATATCAGGTTCGCTAGCAACAAATGAAGTACACAAACAAGGCTACTCGTTTGGCTTTCAGAAATTCCCTGCTAAAACAACAAGTAAGTATATTTGATTCTTCAGATGTGGAATTCGAACGTTCCGTCAAGGTACTAACTACAGCCTCTTAACATTGGTGTAGGTCTGCTAGAAAATGAGATTCTACACAAAATGAAGCGTCTCAGTCTTAATGACCATGAAGTAAGCATCAGGTCGGAACAGAATGCTATTGTTCCATATAAAGGAAATGGTGCAGTAGTTCCATATGTGGAGTCTGAATATTTGAGGAAACGAAAGGCACGACCTAGAGTTGACATCGACCCAGAGACGGAGAGAATATGGAATTTATTAATGGGTAAGGAAGGAAGCGAGGGCATTGAAAGTCATGAGAAAGACAAGGAGAAATGGTGGGAAGAGGAACGGAAAGTTTTTCGTGGACGAGCTGATTCATTCATTGCAAGGATGCATCTCGTGCAAGGTTCATTTCTTATATCTTCCTATCAAACTGCTTAAATCTCGGAAGGGAACGACACTGAGTTTTCTTACTTGAAATTTCTATTTATTAAATGTCTGATTAAAAAAATAAAACCAAAACGAACATTGCACAAGGAGGGTTAAACAGAATCAGCCGTTCTAATTATAGAGGGAAAAACCCAAATGTTTTTATCAGTTATTTTCTTGAATTTCAATCGCGTGACTTCAAATTTTGTTACAGAAAAGGTTTATTAGAATTTATTTGTGTATATATTTTAAATCAAATTTCTAGTTCCTTTGTATAGGCAGAAAATGAGTGTTTTGAAACGATTGAAAAAATGTGTAACGTGCCAATAAATAGACCAATTAATTTAGTTTATTTCTACTTTTTTTTAGTTGAAATATGCGATGAGGTTTCAAATTTCTGAACGCTTCGTCAAAAGGACATGCTTAAGTTGGCTCTTTTTTTCGTTATGCTGCCTTTTAAAAAAATCAATATAGTTAAGTTAACCATATAAAACCTTAAGCGGCCAGAAGTATTTCAGTTCCAAGTTTACACGTTTCTTGTAATTACGAGAGTTAAGAGAGAACTATTCTTGAATATTTGTGGTCAATGTATATACATATAACAAAATTCTCTTGTGCTCTTACCAGGAGATAGAAGATTCTCACGATGGAAAGGATCAGTTGTGGACTCAGTTATTGGGGTTTTCCTTACTCAAAATGTTTCAGATCACCTTTCAAGGTAGACTTATCATTTCGGTTAGAACTCTAGATCAAGGATTCAAGATTGTCTTTGAACCAAAGTTATAAACAAGTGGATCACATTTTCATTTTCATCTCTTTCTGTACAGCTCTGCCTTCATGTCTTTAGCAGCACGATTTCCAGTAAAATCTGCTAGCAACTTGCGAACTCAGGGTGAAGTTGAAACGAGCATAGTGGCCAACGAGTCAGCAGCTTGTGTACTGTATCCTGCAGAGTCTATAAGATGGCATGTTCAGGAACTATCCGTGCCAAGGTTTGAGATGCCCCAGACTTCAATAAACCATCAAAATCAAATTGCAAATTCGGGAACTGAAAAAATTTTCACGGAGCTAGGTGGTCAAATTGTGGAGGAAGAAGTCATATCCTCACAAGATTCCTTTGACTCTACAATTACACAAGGTACTGCAGGGGCCAGATCATGCTCTGGATCCAACTCAGAGGCAGAAGAACCCATCGTTAGTTACAATTCTAGCAGCACTCATTATTCAAATTTCACAGACATCAAACAAATGGAGACAACCGCCACAATACAAAAATCCTTCAGTGACTTGAATAGAAGTTCAGTTTCTGATGAAGTCTCAGAACATAAACACTGGCAATTACCAGATGGAAAACAAGGTTCACTAACATCAGAATGGAATGAGATTGACAATCTTAGCGGCCATTCCTTAATTAATTTCCTTGTAAATATTGAAAACCAACCAAAGCAAGTGCCAGATGCTCCTTCAAACAATCAGTTGCACATTACCCCCGACTGTGGGGTATTGGAGGTAGAAGGCCGTGAAGCATTTAGCGAAGAGAGCACATCTTCAGGGCCGTCGATAGTATCTGGATGCTCTACAGAAAAGAATATGACTTTTCATAGGTTAAACATTGGAGCTCTTGAACAAAGACTGGATAAAACCAGTGCTGAAGATAATGTACAAGCAAGATCACATGAAACAACCAGGATGGAGCATAGTGAATCTGTCAGTGAGCACTCAGTGCACCTGCAGGGTAATGGTATTCAATTTAGATCTCATTGTGAATATAATCTTCATGGAAAGTATGAACCATGTGAGAGGAACAATACTTCCCCGGTAGAAAGTGTGTCCGTTACGAATCCACCCCCGGAATTAGATACACCAGCCGAGAAAAGTGCCGTCTCAAATGTCGTTCATGTGCATGCTCACACAGAAAAGTTGCTGCCTGGAAAGGGAAATCTAATAAACTTTTCAAATAATGAGGCCCATTCTCTATCTCAGGCACATAATGAGGGAAATATTAGCCCTTCGAAAGCAAAAAGAAGAAAGGTCAATAGTGAGAAAAAGGGTGGAATGGATTGGGATAGTTTGAGAAAGCAGGTGGAAGCGAATGGACAAATAAAAGAAAAGGGAAAGGATGCCATGGATTCAATAGACTATGAAGCAATCAGACTTGCCGACGTTCGTGAAATTTCAAATGCTATCAAGGAACGAGGAATGAACAACATGCTAGCTGAACGAATTAAGGTATGTGCAAGCAATTAAAGTTTTTGAAGGCCCACTTTTACTTAAACCGGGAAAACCAGTTGGTAACGGCTACTCTTTCTATCATAAAATAATGTTGCAGGAGTTTTTGAATCGTCTGGTAACGGATCATGGGAGCATTGATCTTGAATGGTTAAGAGATGTACCACCAGACAAAGCAAAGTATGGATATTAAATTTTTGTATTGAAACAGGCGATTTATTTTTTTGATTTATATTTATATAATATAAATAAACGTATCTCTGCTGTAGGGATTATCTACTTAGTGTACGAGGATTGGGTTTGAAAAGTGTGGAGTGTGTTCGTCTATTAACACTTCATCATCTGGCTTTCCCTGTATGCTTTCTCGCAAACAACCAATCATTTATTCAAAAGCTTAATGGAGAGGCTTCTAATATCCATCTTAAATTGCTTTCTACCTAGGTTGACACAAATGTTGGAAGAATAGCTGTTCGGCTTGGATGGGTCCCTCTCCAACCATTACCCGAGTCACTTCAATTACACCTTCTAGAACTGTAAGTAGCAGTGGACTGATGAAACTGTCAGTTTTCAGTATTGTAATCTTCTAACCTTCACTCTGTGTAGGTATCCAGTGCTGGAGTCCATTCAAAAATATCTGTGGCCAAGATTATGCAAACTTGATCAACGAACGCTGTAACCTCTCCATACATTCATTATTTATGTTTGATGACCAAAATAACAAAAAATTGAAATTGATTTCCTTTGAATTCAATTTAAGGTTATAACTGACCAAGTGTATTGCACAGGTATGAACTCCACTACCAGTTGATTACATTTGGAAAGGTGAGTTGTAGCACCCGAATATTTAGTATATCATTGCCGTTATTTTTGTAGACTGTAGGAATTGGTCTTTTTTAAAGTACAACTAGCATATGCTTAATGTAACTATTGATCTGTAATTGTGGCGTCAGGTATTCTGCACAAAGAGCAAGCCAAATTGCAATGCATGTCCTATGAGAGGAGAGTGCAAACACTTCGCAAGTGCTTTCGCAAGGTTTGTCAATTTCTTTGGTATTGTACGCATAGACCATCACGTGTACACTGACCATTGGAAACTGACTTTCATATAGAACTACAAACTAATCTAGGTATATAGACAGAAACTAGTATCACATAATATCAAAAGAGAACAGGATAAAGGCAAGAGGAACTTCTTTTATAGCATGAAAGTTCAAAGTGCGATAAATTCTGTTCATAAATATTGTCCACTCGTGTGTCTATAGGCTTGCCTTCTCAACTCTTAACTAAAACATGAACTGTATTTAGTGCAGTGCCCGACTTGCTCTGCCAGCACCTGATGAAAAGGGCATTGTGGCTTCAACCAATCCCATGTCCACAGAGAAGCAGCCACCTATAGTCACGAATCCTTTGCCAATTCTTCCTCCTGAAGGAAGCACTTACGCGGAAAATACTTCAGGCCCCAGCAAATGTGAGCCAATAGTTGAAGTACCGGCGACACCGGAACCTGAGCCTAATGAGATAACTGAAAGTGACATTGAAGATGCTTTTTATGAGGATCCTGATGAAATTCCTACCATCAAACTCAGCATGGAAGAGTTCAAAACAACTTTACAACACTACATCCCAGAAGGCGACATGTCCAAAGCTTTAGTTGCCTTGAACCCAGAAGCTGCCTTTATCCCAACGCCAAAATTGAAGAATGTGAGCAGGCTACGGACAGAGCATCAAGTGTAAGTTTTTTGTCTCGTTTGTTCAATCTTTTTTAGTATAAACCACGGAGTCGATGAATTAAGAAAGTCACCATAACAAACACAACTTCAATAGAAGCAATAAGATTATAACAAACTAGCAGACTTTGCAAACTTACTGGGAATTTGGTTAAAAAGAAACAACAGAATCTTTTCAGGGAGGAGTAGTCTTGAGACGAGAATTGGGAGAACATTAGATTTAATACCTCGTCATGCTCTTTATTTCCCAACTTTTTCGTAGCTATGCATTAGGCTTTGATCCTTTTGAATTTGAGTCCCTTCTCGTAGTTGGTGGGCTCCATTTGTTGTATTGCGTTTTTAGTATGTGTTGTTCGTTCTTTCATTTTTCTCAATGGAACCTTGGTTTCGAATTAAAAGAAAAAAAATTAAAAACAAAATAAAATAACCAGACGATGTAATTCACTCTATAACTCAAGTATTTATCTAAATGCAGGTATGAGCTTCCAGATTCACATCCTCTCCTGAGAGAGGTAATATTTTCATTTTAGTTTGATACAAACACACATAACGCACTAGAATTGCAACATTTACTCATTTAAACATACAGATGGATAGACGAGAACCTGATGATCCAAGCCCGTATCTTCTTGCGATATGGACTCCCGGTAAGCAGCAGTCAATCTGTTCTATGAACCAATGATTTTCTGTTCCCTTTCCCCTTTTTCCATTTCGGTAATCTAGAAGGACAGTCAACCATCAAATTTTCATCGTTCATGGAAACTAACGGTTTTAAGTAGAAAAGGAGAGAACTATTACCATCAACAGCAATTTAAAAATTTCTATGTCTCTCCAGGTGAAACGGCAAACTCGATTCAACCGCCAGAACAAAGTTGTGGGTCTCAAGACCCAAACAGACTCTGCAATGAAATAACATGTTTCACATGCAATAGTAGAAGAGAAGCGAATTCACAAACAGTCAGAGGAACGTTACTGGTAAACTACAAAGAACACGAACTTGATTCGATACGATGAGAGGCTTTTAGTCTCTTAAACTATTTTTACGTCTCTCTCTTGCAAAATTACAGGTACCTTGTAGAACTGCAATGCGAGGAAGTTTTCCACTCAATGGAACATATTTCCAAGTAAACGAAGTAAGTCGCTTCTAACACCTATCATTATTGGCTGAGAAATAGATAGTCGATAGAAAATCCATAACGTTTTCATATTGGTTAATTATGATCTTTAATGCTCTCTCTCTTTTTTCCTTTCCTTTTTCCAAAAAGGAAATCTTTGGTGACTTTTTTTCTCCCTTTTCTTTTCTCCTTTTTGAAAAATGAAATCTTCAATGCTCTCTTTGTTTCCCAAAAATGACTGCTTGAATTTGAAATCTTTATATTATTTATAATAAAAAATCGGAGATGATTTCTTTTATTTTTTTTATAACTATTGGTCTTCTGATTTTTAAAAAAACATAAACCAACAGATATTTTAATCTTTATACACCATATTTGACAACTAACTTAAGTTTCCTTTTGCAAAGTTGGATAGCATCAGAAAAAGCAAAATAGATGTCGAGGTAGTAAAGTAAAAGTTTATTAGATAGACAAAACTTGGGACAAATCAATGTGAAATTGTAACGGCATTTAATAGTTTGTCTCGCACGATTTTAAAAAAAGGGTGATGATTTTACAAGACAAAACCTATTAAACGCCGTTTTGGACGATTTCCCAAAAAGAATCATAGAGAGAAGAACTACAGAAAGAGTATAAATCTTAGAGAGAATATTAGTTAAAATGAAAGACATGTTAGAAAAAAGTTGAAGTCTGAGAAATATGTTCACGAGACCATGAAGTAAGAAGAATAACGAAATATTAGAGAAAAGCATAAAAAAACCAATAAAATTTTGGATAAGAGTAGTAATTAGAGTGTTTTTTTTAATAAAACAAAACAAAGTTTCATTGAGATTATGAAGAAAGACCAATACTAATAAGTACCAGCTAACTCTGATGGGAGAGAGAAAATTAAAAGAAAGAATATTGATTACAGTTAGAGAATAAAGATATGTATAAAAAAAATAAAAGCTTAGAGGGTGAAAAGTTAAAAGGTGAGGTATGTGTTAAATAGAGAATATTAGGGAAGGAAAGAAAGAAAGAAAAAATATCGTTAAATAGAGACTGTTAAATAGAGAGTATTAGGGAAGGAAAGAAAGAAAAAATATCGTTAAATAGAGACTGTTAAATAGAGAGTATTAGGGAAGGAAAGAAAGAAAAAATATCTTTAAAGTTGAAAAGAAAAATTAGGGATAAACATTAGAGGGCAAACGATATGGTTAGAGAGTTAAAGAAAAAAGAAAGGCAAATTAGAAACCATAGGAAGTTCTACAGTGGCGAAAAGGTTTAGGAAGAAAGTGAAAAAAGAAAAAGGTAAAAGTGGCCGATACAGGATTTTAGAGAGAACTTTTATAGGAAGAGAATCATTTGGAAAAATTACAACATATATTATCTCTCTTTTTTTAAAGAAAATTTATTGATAAATCTATTGTTAGAGAGAGAGAACGCGACACGTTAGAGTGAAAGTTATTAAAATTAATTTTTTTAAAAAAGGATTACACATACACACACAAGATTTTTTTATACTCAGAATTTCCAGGATGAAAAAAAAAGTGTTTTAACCTCATGATAACATAATCGTTACTGCATAATTTCTCTTTTTTAACTTTTTCCCCAAAATCACAGATGTTTGCAGATCATGAATCTAGTATGAAACCTATTGATGTTCCAAGAAAATGGCTATGGAACTTGCCTAGACGAACTGTCTACTTCGGAACATCAGTATCAACAATATTTAAGGGTAAGAATGAGCAAAATTCAAAGATTATACTTCAAACCCAAACGAAAATATTACTTATGTACGAATTTTTCTTGCAACTAGGCCTTGTGACGGAGGAGATTCAGCAATGCTTTTGGAGAGGTATGTATTTTCTTTATTTACCAAAATTCTTGCGTTGGATTTTTCTACCGTCTGCGAGTTATGGTCTTAATTTTAAAGCTAGTGTGATATTAAAACATAAAATCCACTTAAGTAACTGAGCCCTTTTAAGTTAGAGTTTTTAAAAAATGGAATAAACCCCCATTATCACAAAATCCATGCATTGTTCAGAAATGATTTAATATTTGATCTGCATTTCACATTTTGAGAAATTTAAAATAATATATATTATCGAGAATTGAGAAGCTTTTTGGATCCAATTTAATGGTTCTTTGTTTGATTTCAACGACATTGAGAACCTCATTTTTCCGCCAAATTTCTAGAGCCAAAACTAAGAAAGAAAATACTCTATCGAATAAGATTTAATTTTTCAGTTTTGAAATTTGTACTTTTTAGTTTTAAAAAACTGAGCTTCAGTAAAACACTCCTGAAACTATAATACGGGCCATTTATACGGAAATTAAAATTTGAAATTAGAATGTTCATTTACTCTTCACAACCCCAAGACTTGTTCACCAAAATGTTATCAAAGGTTAATCCATGGTCGAACGATTGAAAAATACAAAGGGAAATATTGGTTGTTATTTTAATAGAAAATGACAATTTCACGAACGGATATATTTTATCACCTACACTAAACTCTAAAAATGTTTGCCTACTTGTTTTTAAAAGAACAACGAATATATTTCCTTTTCGTGAATATTATATACCATGAAACTTACATGCTTTTAGCACTCGCGTATTGACTAAGAGAATTTCGCATTCTGAGTCATAGCCATCTCATCTCATATTTTACTTCGTTTTTCATTTTCAAAATAGTATTCGTGTTTTGCTATGTTATACTTCCTATTTTACAAATAGATACAAATTTCAAAAACAAAAAATAGAAAAAAAATCTCAAAGGATCATACTCTTTCCGTTGGGATATGTGTCTAATAAAAGGGTTTTTTAAAAAACTTCTACCCAAGTTTTATACAGTTCACTCCTTAAAATGATATTTAGTTTACAGAGATTGTCTATTTGAATCCAATCTCGATTTTTAAAATATATAATAACATTAAACTGTTTGGTAACCTTTTTAGTTTCTTTTTTTTTTTTTAGTAATTAATTCATTTTTTTATTTTTAAAACAAGACATCTCTTTTTTTAATAATGACTAAATTTGAAAATAGAAAAAGAAAGTTTTCATTTAAATCAGATGCCAGCCATATATGTTTTTTGTTTTAAACAAAAAATTTAAAAATATAGAAAATAAAGGATAAAAACAATGCTTTTAAAGATGACTAGATTACACATAACTCTTTATTTTAAGAAAGTTACAAGCTTTACAGTTTCAAAGATCAGAGTCTCATCTACTAACCATTTTAATTACTTGATTTAATTTGTTTGTTTTTTAGATTATATTTTCTAATTTTTGTTTATAAAGATGTGTTTGGTAACTCATTTAATTTTGATTTTTATATAAACAAATTGAATTTTTTTTTAAAACAAAAATTAATTTTAAATGTTTTATTTAAAAAACAAAGTAAATCTGTTCACAAGCACAACTATTTCTTAAAAGTTAATATTTGAAAAAACATTAAAACAAATAGATTACCAAATACACTCTTACTTTCTAAACATTCCTTCTCAGGTAAGTTTTAGATTCACAAATTTATTATTTGAAATTAACAGTTATATAAATACACACATTGAAATAGTTGATTGAAATTTTAATCATAAAAAAATATTTACCACTATCGTTTATCCAAAATTATTATTATTTACCCGTTTAATTATTCTTTAAAAAGTTTAACTAGATCAGTTTTCAAAAAGGTTTTCAGAAAACAAATTTAAAAACGAGGAAAAGCTTATCGTACGTAGTGTATATACATTTTAAGACTCGATAACAAATCTAGTTTTCTGTTTTTCAAAAACAAAAAGTAAATAACAAATCTAGTTTTCTATTTTCCTAAAAAATTTCTTTATCATTTTCATATTGCTTCCATAACCTTAAAAACATATTTCTTGTTTAAAAAACTAAAAATTGATTTAAGTACCAGACACCTGTTTTTTAAAAATTAATTTTAAAAAACAAAACAAAATAACAAATGAATTACCATTACCTTTTCAAACGATAGGCTTATCGTTTGAAAAGAGATGTTCTCGATATTTTACCGAGCTTAAATTTCCAATCCACCCTGCCATTGACAAATATAAGTAAACATGTAGAAAAAAATAAAACAGGAGAAAAAAACCAAGTACAACGAAGAATTTATAAAGTGATCAGTTATTGAAAAATAGCTATCTGTTTTATTGTAATCTGGAGGAAGCTTAGAAGCTTAAGCGGTATTCACAAAATTCTGAGAAAGACCCCCTTGGACATGTTCACAAAATTTGGAGGATTTTTTTTGTGTGTGTGTGTGCAAAACAAAAGATATTGTATTAAAAATATAGCTTGTTATATTTTAAGATGTAATGTATTAGAAAACAAATCAAAACCACATATTATACCCTAGTCAAAACCTTTTCCTTTTTAATTTTGAAAATTCCTTGTTATAATTACCATAGCCATGAATTCTTTTAAGTTAATATTTGATAACATGAATATTAATATGATAAAATATAACATTTGTATCACAATGAACTTACCTAAAGTACCTAATTGCTTTCATCGTAAAGATGATCTTTTGCAAAAAAAATTAGAATAGACCCTACTTTATAGAGCAAATAGTGTGAAGCATTCCTGTCTTATATAGCCTACGTTAATTGGGTAACTCTTCAAAGAGGCTTAAGAGTCCAAATAACTTCTAATAGTAAATATGAAGGAGAAATGGTTTATGTAGCTATGGGGATGTCATCAAAATTTTAAGTTCTAATTGCAAATTTTTGTTTTTGTGATTTAAAAGTTAAACTAAATCGACTTTCTCCATAGGGACTGGACTAAATTGGTGATTTTAACAATTGAAAAATGATAAGAGTATAGTACAATACCTTTCGAATGTGCAAATTGCAGATTGTGTCTATATGTAAACTCCTGTTTTGAGTCTACTTCCTTGCCTCTGCTTTTCATTTTATCGAATTGTTCCTAAATAAAGGGAAATTGCTTCCAAGAGTTCTCAGAAATTTAGAAATCCAATAAGATTTAGGACACCAAAGATAGGAATTCTGCACCTCACACTGATTAGTGAATTTTTTTTCTATTTGCCCTCATAACGTGACTTGTCGACATGCTAATGGTGAGCTCTTCTTTCTTGTTATTTAGAAGAAACATTGAAAGGAATTAATACTAAAATTGGAAAGATGATCACCTTGATAAATGGGGTTATTAACTCCCTAATATAACAAGCTTCTGATTATCCTTTCTTGTTATGTAGAAGAAACACAAAGGAGTTTATACTAAAATTGAGAAAATGATCACCTTGATAAATGAGGTTATTAACTCCCTAAACTACCAAGCTTCTGATCATCCGTACCTGTGGAGAAAAGAAAAACAAGAATGAAAAAAAAAAAACAAGTTACGGAATTTTGCATCCTATATATGAATATCAAATGGTACATTAGTGTTTCGTCTTTAAATTTTTCATTGCTCCCAGCTACGGCACAATAGTAAAATAGACAGTACGAAAGAACAATCCACTTAATAATGAGATCATTGCGAGATGGGTACATAGAATATCTAACCATCCTTATTGTGCATTTAAGTAGGACTATCATCCATACTGTTGAGATCTGGGTCCATCCTATCAACAATGATTAAGTCTGTAACTATATTCCCATTTGAATGTCGGATCACAAGCTAAATTTTGAGAAATATTGCAGGGTTTGTTTGTGTAAGAGGATTTGATCAGAAAACCCGAGCACCCCGACCTCTGATTGCAAGATTGCACTTTCCAGCAAGCAAGCTAGCCAAGGTGAAAAATGGACAAACAGAATAACCGACTTTTTCTTATGCAAAAAGGCAGAAGGTAAGGTAAGGGAAAGAGCAACAGAAAGGATAACTGACTGCTAAAGAAGATTTTCGACTAACCTATTGTTCTAGATTTTTAATTATTCTTGGTCTAACGTGGAATGCAATCACTGCATGTTAGCCAAGCGGCAGAGGAAAAAATCACCAAATTGAAATTTTAGAATCCATAAGTGAGATGTAGTCTCTACCCTATTGATAATTCTTATGATTATTCTCAATTCATGCTCGAAACAGAGCCCATTCTTCAAATCTTCCCAGCGTCTAACATTTTTTCAGTCATTGTTATACTTTTTGTGATTTACTTACTCAGTATTTGTATGGTCAAAAGTTGAAAAAAATTGCATCTATCACCGAAAGAAAAAGAAATGCAAAATCAACGTCAATTGCATAATTATTAAATTCAGCGTAAAGATTATAGTGAAGACTTGAATCCAGATATCACCAAAATGAAAACGCTAAAGCAATAGCCATGGAATAAACTTATGTACCTCATCTCAATGATACAGGGTCAAGTGTACCACCCAACGCTGCAAGATATGGTCAACAACTATGCAACAGGATATAATAAAAATAAACTTTCTAAAATTTGAAAGAAAAAAAAAAGATTAAATTGGCAGACAAACAACGATGAGTAAAAGACAACAAACCAAAAGACTATATCGGATAAAATGCCAGTACATAATCAATGTATAACACTAGCAGTAACCAACAATCATCTATTTAATACCACATATTCAATTAAACCCTGGAGGCTACTTGCGTCGACAGACTTTAATAGATAAAAGAATAACAAATCCATGATCAAAAAGAGGAAAGATAGTCAAATTGAAGATACAGTTTAAGCACTAAAGTTATGCACGAAGTAAACCTTTAAGCAAGAAACAATAAACAAAGCAAACACAAACGAGAAAAATAAATCAAAGAGAAAGGACAGAACGAGAGGAGTCGAGAAGCTACAGCACGGTTGCACCGGATAGGTAGAAATAGCTAAAGAAAAGCCCCATCATAAAGTACTCCCATTGTAGTAGTATCAGGGTTGGCAACAAGGTCGGGTTGGGGAGTCAGGGTAAGGATCAGGTCTTCGCAGAGAAAATTTTACCATCGTTCTTTTTCTTATTATTTTTATTTAAAATAAATTTAAATTTAAATTAACAAAAACAATTATTTTAAAAATTATTTTGTTTCAAGTTTTAAATAATTCAATTAGCATGTTGATGAACAAGAATACAAACTACAAAATTTCCCAAAATGAATAAAGGAAACAAGCCCAATATATAAATATTTTAAACCATTGTTTTGCATACCTACATTTTTAAAGGAAGAAATGACCTTCAAATCTTTAGCCACAGAAAGAAAGAAAAAGAAAAAGAAAAGTCTATAGTTCTTTTTGCTACAGTTCTGATATGCAAAGTGTAGTATCAATAAAATGATGAGCCTGATACCTGCTGCAATCAACCTCTCATAACATAGCTTTCTTTTATTAGAGACCATGATGTCGATTTTTTTTGCATAATCAGCCAGCACTTATCATATGAACAACAATATTTCGGTTCTCTAATTTCAAAAGATAATTTGGAAGTTCTAGTCATGTTTTGAAAGCAATATAAGTACAATGAACACTTTCAACCTCGACTGCATTTCCTATGAACCTAGATGAGTCAGGATTTTGGGTGTAAAATCAGTGTTTGATCTTATATAAATTCACTCAGCGAAGGTTAATGTAAATATGACTATTGCACATGTTACCCAAACGCATAGATTGTACAAGCATTTTTCAAGCTAGATTTACCACATATATCACAAACAAAAGTACATAAGTAAGATCATATCACTGCCATACTCATCAATAACAAACAAAAGAGTCTCATTTATATTGGTAAACCTACATAAACGTGAATCTTTTATCACAAGTGATGACATAAAATAACTACTAAAGATATTCAGTAAATCAAAAGTGTTCACTCAAATACTTGTGTAAAAAGTTTAAACAGAATGGATGCAACAGTATTAAACAAGGTAGGCACACAAACTGACAGGAGATCAGCCATAAGATGAAGTGCGTAATGAATATTAATTAAAAATAAACACTACAAAAAAGACATCCATGAAACTAATTTATTAAGCTTATGGATTCAGCAAACTTTTCATTTTCTAATGTTCAACATTTCCTACACAGAAACAAGAGAAAAAAATGGTAAAAGAAACCATCCGTTGACTACATATATTTATCAGTGAAATGTTCAAAGGAGTCAGAAACCTAAAAAACAAATTGCAAAAAGGCTCACACTCACAGCTTGGCTATGATCATTGAAGAACGAAATGACAGTATTATATTTACTTGACTACTTGAAAAGAAATGAGAGAATCGAAGATGAAAATGAAAAAGATCGGCAATGGTGTGAATTGAAGGAGAAAAGCAATTTGGTAGTCAAGGCATGTATATGGATCTCATTAAGATACATGTTCAAGTGCGATTGACATTGTTGACACAATATGAGATGTCCAAATGTGCGCCTTACTTGCAAGCATGTGTAGGTGTATAGATTACAAGTGTAACCTTAAGAAAATAGACTGTGGCTGTGCATATCTTCTGCGTAAATTTTAAGATGTATATGCATGCTCAACAATGAATCTTAACCAACTAACAATAAGCAGCCAATTACGTTAGGTGATTCTGATTTATGAGACGCCAAAAACAAATTGATACTTGAGAGAATGACAGCCATGCGTGCTGTATAATCATCCACACAGATGTTAGGTTTCCAAGAAGGTTCTTGCGTGGCAAGTCCAAAGTAGATAATCAAAACCAAGATCAACACGGAAATCAGCCAAATATTTGTAGATCTTTTACTAATTTATGTTAAAGCCTGAACGCAAGTACTTCATAACCAACAGTTACTTTTACAACAAACTAAATTCACACTTAAAATATGAATTAGAGTACTCTGATGGCTCTTGTGGATGCGAATCGTACGATAGAGAAATAAAAAGATGAATAGGAGAAATTGTTACACGAATACCTCAAGGCTTCAGCTCAGAAATGAGGTATGAAAATTGAGGCAAGATTTACACGATAACAATGAATCTTCGCTTCATCTCCACTACTTCTTACTTCAAGCATCAAACAAGCGTTTTATGGAAAGATTACTCTATTCTTTTTTCTTTACGATGTCTTCCAAAAAGGATTCATAAATTTGCGCATTCTTCCATTGAGATTTAACAACATTTCTCAAACGTTCATAGCCATACAGCAAACAGTACACTCATAAAACACTTTCAACAGCAAAAAAAAGGAACTCAAAGCGAGGTCTCGATCGTCCAGAACGATCAGATTAGTTAAATCAAAGCTCTGGAAGAGATTAAAACTGAATAATCCAAAAAAAATCCAGTCGTGAAGAAAACGAATAAAAGCTACGCCAGAAAGAGAAACAGAACACGACGTTTCCTCATTCCAGATCGTACGGACACTTACATACAGCATCTACAACCACGATTTCTCCGGATACGAACGAGAAGGTTCCGGGAAAAAGAAGAAACAGATACAAAAACAACAAACGGAGAAACATAAATCACGGAAACCTAGGGTTTTTCAATCGAATAACGAGTTCTGCTTCGAGCAGAAGAAGAACAGAATCTAAAATGTTAGAGCGCACCTGTGAATGATCCCGTCTTGTATCGTAAGAATCCGAAGTAGTCATCAACGGATTGCTGAGAGTCTGCCGATGACATATCCGAAGAGACGGAGAAAAACCGCGCTGGCCAGAAACGAGAAGTTTCTAAATATGGAGAGCTCTTTTCGAGGGACGAGTTTCGCGCCTCTTTGTCTTTGCAAGTTCCCTCCTAACTATATTTAAGCGCTGGAGTGCATGCCTTTTCGGTGAAACGTGGGGAAACAAGATCACTTTTCTTCCTTGAAATTGGGTATGCGAGAACAAACAAAATATTAAAAATTTTAAATTTTGGACTATGATCAATCCACTAGAAAATGTTGGATTAATGCCAAATATAAATCATCTAAATTAATTTGGTTTTAATCATTTCTCATAAAGGGTTAAGTGTATTTTTAGAATTTGTTTTTTAAAAAATGTATAGTTTTAGAATAAATAATTTTGTCATTCATCATTTTCTTTATTTCCTAAAATATTGTTATGGTGCGAACATAATAAATAAATATTTTCAACTATGCTAGTTTGCATATAAAAATGTTGAAACGTCACACTTCAACTTTATGACTTAAAAAGGAAGTCAACTACCTAAACTATATATGCAATATAAAGATAAGATAAATGGAAGGTATTTGAAGCATATAATCAATATTTAATGGATTTTTTTTGTTTAAATTTATGATAGAGTCAAATCTAGTTTTCATGAGTTCTGTATTCCAATATTGACGAGAAATTGTCATGTTCAACGTAATAAGTTTACATGGTGTGGAGTACATACATGCACGAGCGGATCGGGACTAATTGATTATTATTTGTAATATACATATATATGTATATGTATGTTTATATTCTTTTTGAAAAATTAAAATGTGCAACAATTGTTGTGTGTCTTTTTCTTCACAACATACATTGAAAAATGGTTTCAAATCTTTCCTGAAAACAGATTGTTGGTAAATTATGATGTGACAATAGCAAATATGCACTTTTATATTCTTCCTTTTGTTGCCAAATTATTAATAAGTTGTTAATGATATATAAATAAATAATATAGATTAATTTGCACTACAATAATAAAGGTCTTCCCCAACGCACAGAAACGTCGTCGAAAATCCTAAACTGCGTCGCGGAAGGCTACCGCGACGTCGGCAACCACATCGTGAAAATCACATCGGAGATACTTTCCGTGACGCATCTCGACACAACGTCGATGAAGGTTTTCCCCGCGCACGGTCCATTACGTCGCATATGGCTTTCTTGACGTCGGCGTCGCCAAAGCATTTTGCAACGTCGGCGTTACGAAATATATATTTTTTTCCAGACGGTAGTAGGCAGTACGGCAGTGAGAGACGGCAACGACAACGGTGAAATTTGGCAACCTTAAACTTTCTCCATTTCTCTCTCAAAAATTTGGATTGTGAATGAATTATGAGAGAATTGTCGAATGAATTCAGTTAAATAGGCAAGACTTTCTGCGACGTATTCAAAAACGTCATGGAAAGCAGGTATCTGTGACGTACGAAGTAGGTGACGTCACGGTTTACGTTCGACTATCTGCATCATTTCGTTGTTTTTACACTTTCTGTGACGTGGCACCCTCCGATGTCACTACAAGTCTAACCCTAATTTCGTACAAGGACACGACGTCACAAAAAGATTTATAATAATTTCACTTTTCGCGACGTCAGAGGGTGTCACGTCGCGAAAATTGTAAAAAAAAAAATTAATATTCAACTTTCCTCGACGTGCGTCGCGAAAAGCTTGGACCAAAATGAATCGTTTCGTCTTTCCGCGATGTGTTCGAGAGGGACGTCGCGAAAAAGTAAAACAATAAATTAATTAGTACATTTACTGCGACGTTCGTTTTCCAAACGTCGCGGAATGTGGTATGTGGCGACATGCTAACACGGACGTCGCAGAAAATCCAACAACGTCGACATTACTTTTAGCGACATCGTGCCTCGCGTCGCAATATCTCCGTTTTCTTGTAGTGTGGGATTTTAAATATATGTATGTCTATATATATGTATGTATGTATGTATGTATGTACGTATGTCTATGTGTATGTATGTCTATGTGTATATGTATATATGTATAAATGTATATATGTATGTGTATATAGTCTGTCTACGTGTATATGTAATTTGACACTTCAAAACTAATATTAAAATACAAAAATTGGGAATGTGAGGGGGGGGGGGGGGCACGTGCCTCCTGGCCCCTTAATAGATCCACTCATGTCTATGTGTATGTATATATATGTATGTCTATGTGTATGTGTGTATATATATATGTTTATGTATATATGTATAAACTAGGACAAGTGGGAGACATATTAGGCATGAGCCCTAGTTTCATATATATTCTCTCATACCACTAGAAGTTTTAGTCCTAAAACTCGTAGTTTGTAATCATCTTCTGTTCAATAAAATTGTTATTGAGAAATTAAATATTATAATCTTAAATCCAATAAATCAAGTTCCAAGGCTATTTTTTAATAAACTTGAAATTTATGTGTAAACATAAACGTGGATCAAGTTCGAGTATATAGCCTAAATAGTCTATAGTATATGAAATAAAGGTTGGGCGCCTTATTTAGAGAAACTATGGATGCGGCCCACTTTGTAGTACAAACGAGGTGATCCTGAATCGTTCATGTAGAGACATGAAAGTGGGGCATCCTATGTAAAATGTTTACATAAGACTGAACCATGAATTAGTCTTTTTTACGTTATAACACCGTTTACAGTTTAAAACTGACCATCTCGATTATTGATGACCTGGGTTTAACTATGAACTCCTGTTCACACGAGATTATCCTCATATCTGCATAGGTGAGGGCAGCTCATCAACATTGGCCCAATAAGCCTCCCATTTCAGAGGTAAGATCGGGTGGATAGCTGGGAACATAAGGTACAAGATGGAATTCACTCCTACCCGCTTTAAGGTTAGTAGATAAGTTGTTCTCTTAAGCACTGAATCCAAGTCTTGAACAAGGGGCCCCACCCTCTCATTGGCCCGAGAGGGATTAAGTTTATAGGTTGAACCTTAAACCAATTGTTCAATAGTGGATTAGTGGGACTTAAGGAGCAAGATGTAATCTTGGGGGTAAAACGGTATTTTGACCCAGCCAAGGTTACGAGCAACCTGTGAAGGATTAACTTACTGATTATGGTTTTATCAAATGGACACAAATATATCTATAGTGAGGGGAGTGCAACTACGGGACTTTAGTGGAATGACCCGTTAGTTAACGAATGTTGATTAACTCGGTTTAAAAGAGTTTAGCTAGTTAATCTTGAATCGTTGGAGCCCATGATCTATAGGTCCATTAGGTTCCTCTGCTAGCTCATATGGATTAAACTTAGAACAGTGTGATGAAATAAGTCGAATTGTTCGAATTGGGAGAAGAAAGAGGAAACCGACAAATATAGTGATATAGTCATCGGTCTTCTAATTAGAAATAGAGCTTTATGTTTTACATACTATAAGTATGAATGCAGATTCATACTAAGAACTCGGAATTGATGAAATTTGTCAAAAATAGTAAAAAGTCAAAAAGTTGACTTTTAACTTTGAAAAGTCAAACTTTGACCGGCCTTATATTCAAATGTGATTTGAATTTTGGAAAAATGAATGCGGATTCATGCTCGGGAGGTTGGAATTAGTCAAGATGGACAAAATGGTAAAAAGTCAAAATATTGACTTTTGACTAAGAAAAGTCAAAGTTTGGCTTTTGACTTGAAATATCTAATGACCATTTTACCATTGGACTAAGTTAGTGGGAAAATCCAACATTTTGTTGGATAATCCCACTAACTCTTAGTGGGATATGTGGCTATATGAGATGTAGACACCTAGAAGTGGAACATTAGGTGTTGAGATTTGACAAATTAATTACATGCATTTTTTCATGTAATTAGGTTCTAAATAGAGGTGTTTTCAAATGGTTGAAAATTTTTGGCCTTTTTATTATTCTCCAATATCTCAACCAAGAAATAAACTACTACCTTCTAATCCCCTTTTATCTTCATTACTTTCTACACCAAATTGGGTCCCACAACCTAATTTTTTGTCCAAAGGATAGTAATTGAGTACTAGGTTTGAATTGGTAATAAGTTATCAAAGTTTTTTGAAAGCTTCAAAGGTAATATTTTCTAAAACTCTAATTTGATTGGTTTAGGGTTACATGTTAATTGTAGCAATTAGGGTAGAAATTCAATTCTTTTTCCGTTGTGCATGTCTTAGTTCTATCATATTGTTGTATATATACAATTATAAAAAACATGATTTGTTATGTCATTAAAGCAGAACCTTCTTAGGATGTACAAACCACCACCAATAAAACCCTTAGTTATGAAGACATGTCTTACTACTCTTTTTTTCTTTTTTGATATCAACCATAAAGAATGCACACTTAGACTATTCTCACAAGACTGCTGCTTAACACTTGGTTGTCAATGTAACTCATAATTATTACTCATAATTATTATATTTGGTTATCAACGTAACTCATGAGATATTAATACTTAGGCAAGTAACTACATGACTTTGAATTCATTTGCTCTTACCCTTTTATTGGACTTTATTGACCATCAGAGCAACCTATGAGAGTTCATTCAACAACTTTCCAGCTAACGGAGGAAGACTACCTATTGACTTTACAGAGCAATAGCAATCAGCTCTCGAATACTGTTAGGCCCCCAAGCAGATTCCATAAGGACGTATTTTCTATGGTGGAAGAATCGAACCACCAATTGGACAATACAACACTTTACTACTAATCAACCAAGCTAGTGCAACACAGCAACAAATTGCTCCTTGGAGCTCAAAGCCAATTTAATAGAAAAACTAAGTGCTTATTCCTATATAAACATTTGAGTTTTTTTATCAATTTCTAAAAACAAAAACGAGTTTTAGAAAACTATTTTTTCTTAGTTTTTAAAGTTTGGTTGTGATTTCGAGAACACTCCTAAAATTTGGACATCAAAGCATAAACCAACGGATTGAAGTAGTGTTCATAAGTTTAATTCTCCAAAATCAAATAGTTACCAAACAACGCTTAAAGAATCTAGTTACACTTAAACTTAAAATCCCATTGTTAGAACTTAGAAGGCTCCTCTACAAGAATACAATGCAAAACAAGGATTGTTAATGTGGTTCTTTTGGTTCCTAAGAAAGTAAACGCACAATCCCTGTATCATTCTCACTCCCTCATCATGAGAAGATATCTTAACAAATGAGGCAGAAGGTCCATTTAGCCTCTAATGAGCTATTGAAGATTTTCGCATATCTACCACTTCTGATAAGAGAGTTTGAATGCAAGAAAGCTCTGAAATTTTCCATCTTACATTGCTGACCATCCTTCCAAAGTTCGTTCATTGAATGCCTTGACACTGATGAGAAGATTAAAACTATTCTTCCAAACTAAATGCTTCAACAAATTGGTATTGCAAAAGCAACTTGAATGAGGAGATTGTGGATCACTTATTCCTAGACTGCTCTTTCTCCTCTCAATTGTGGCGGGAGCTTTTCAGGACCTTTGGAAGCCAAGAGGCTTTTCCTAGTTCAGTTAATAAAAGATGTCTCATACCGGGCAGTGAGTTTTGGTTTGAGAAGAAATCAAACGTGCTTTAAGTACCTCTTGGCAAGTCTAAAAAGAGAAAAACTGGAAAAAAATTAATGAAGAGGAAGTCTTTGGTGGTTTATTTGGCTTTGCTCTGAAGTTCTTTGTCCAAAGAGTTGGGTAACTGTCTCTCTACATGTTGGCTTTCGTTTAGCATGTTTTCAAGTAATCCTTAAAAGGCTGCCTCAGTTACACTGTTAGCAATAGTAAAAGGAGGCAGAATTTGAATGGTGCCACATAAACATTTGTCCAGACCAATGCCAATATTAAGATCCAAATTCTTGGAGATCTTCTATATCTAATGAAGAGAAGCCCACTTTGAAATCGTCTACCCTCCACTCATCCAAGTATAGGCTTCAACAGCAATTGAACAAAGGTGGGTTGATACATTAAAAACCTCTAGTAAAATGTCTACCACCGGGTACAATACATAGTCCGTTTTAGAAATTGCGACTTATCAATTTAGTGACTTGGTCACTAGACATTCCAAAAATGTGGTACAAAAATTACCTAATTTAACAACTTAAAAATCAGCACGGGACGGATAGCTCAACTAGTTAATGCATATGCTCCGACTAAGGGGTACCAAAATTCAGGACATAACATAAACCTACAGCCTACTGTATTTGCAGTTTTGCTTTCTCATAACACTAGACAAACACATTTATTCACCGAAGCCATGGAATTTCGATGGAAATCCAATTAATCAAGCATAAAAGTGAAGGGACTATACAGAATGTTGTTGCACTTCTAAAGTAAAGTAATTAGAATGAAAAGAAGAAGCGCGGCAATAAAAGAATACTTAAGAGCAGCCACTAAAATAGCCAAAGAGATGAAGAATAGCTGCCACAAGACCTGCACACTTGCCCAAGCAAGCAAACCAGTCAACGCAACGGCCAAGATGTTATCAGGATCCGGGTCGATCAAAAGTTCAGCCCATTTGATATTGAAAACCGGCCCTCGTTCTTTCTTCAAGTCATCGCCGCCATTAGAGGAGCCGTTTGCCCCATTTCTTTCTCCTTCTCTTTCCTTTATACTTCCGCCAAATTCAGTGTTCTTGTTGCTCGCAAACGCTGTGAATCTTCTGTGGTCACTGGAAATTAGAAATTGGGAGTTGTAAAATGTGTGATGGATAGGAAATTTGTAGAGTGGACGAAAGAGGGAAGAAGGTGATGAGATTGAAGCGAAAGATGGGGAAACCTTCAATTGGTGTGGGATTGTGAGAAACCCTAACATTGTTGTATTGATTTTTGGTTCAATTTTGTCCGAAACGTTCCCGAAATCTATAGCGGTTCGCAGCACACATGGTTTTCGGGCGATGGAAACAAGACGGGAAGAGATGGGGAGGGTAGGAACTTAGTAGTAAATGTGCGTTGTAGAACGCCGGGCGTTATTTTTATTTTTAATTAGACCAATTTCAAAGCTAGTTCTGTTTTTCTATATATATATTATTTCATTTTGATTTATATTTAATTTGTTCCATTGAATTCCTGTACAGATAACTCAAGAAAAAAATATCTCGATGAGAGCTGTTATTTTCGATCTCACAATAGAAGTACAAGCCCTTTTAAGGTTGCGAACATTCAAACTAAACATAAGAGAATGCAAGGTGAGTTCGTGAAGATGCATATTATGTACATATAAAATAACAATACACCCTACAGTTCTCTAGATCAAAGCCGATAATTTTAGTTGAGCTTAATATCCCCATTTGAGGTATTTTATAAATCAAGTGAATTGTATTTCTTTTGTTTAAGATTGCATGCTTTTATCGTATAAATAAGATTGATCAAATGAAATAGTTGCGACTTGTTGGAGGAGTGTTTAAATCAATTAATATGAAAATAGTTTTTTTTGTCTTTGCAGTTTTCAATCATAAAGTAATTAACCTCTTCTAACTCGTTTGAGAGTTGTGCTAGATATAACTGAGAACAATAAAATAAATTCAATAAAAAACTTGTGTCATAATAACAACTATTTTGATTAGGATAAGATATTTTAATCTATTCAAAAAATAAAGTCACAAATGTTAAATTTAAATAAACAATATTATGGGACGATGACCCCTGGTCCAAAATAAATGACTAAATGTATTATTGGTTATAGGTAATACCATCTTGATCATTATTCTTTGGAGTTTAATCTGTTCATAATTTTAGTATGTTTAAATGTTTGATCTTAGCCTGTGCACACTTTCGGTAACCTTAAATTTAGTCAAACTAAATTTTGTTAAAAAAGTTAATAACATTAAAATTTACCATATAAAAAATATAAATTTATTTTTCAATTTAATTAAATAGATAAAAGTGTTTTCATTTGAATGGAATACAATCCTCAACAACAAACAATTTGATACATAGTGTGATTTTGGGACACAAACAAAACCTCACCAAAATATTTTTAAAATCGTATGGACAAACGTAACCTAAAACTTGAAGAGATAACATAAAAGTTTAGATAAAACCTCATAAACACAAACAAAATATTACCAAACTCCTCTAATTATATACACGAACCAAAATAGTTATAAATATATGACATGTTGATATATATTAATGAATCTTTGTCCGCTATCGCTCACATTTTCGTAGATGTATATATCTATATAGTTGTTAAACTTTGGTTATATTCATAAACAATTTAAACTATTTTCTATATATATAAACATATAACAATATCTACGAAATTGAGATTAAACTTGCCTCTAATATCTTACTTCACCTTGTAATTTTAACTTTTGTTTTTGTTTTAAATTATTTTTTACATCAATAAAAAAACAATTATTAACGAAGGAGGGGAGATTATCAAATGATGACATGAAAAGAAAAGAAAAAGCGCAAACGGTAGCTTTTTTGCAGTATGGACTTCCCACTTCCGCCCTAAGCAAATCTCTCCCACGCTATTTTTCCAGCTTCGGACCCACGCCGATGGTCCGTCCGTACACATTTTTCCCTGTACAGTGGCTGTGATGTACAGCTGTGTTGGAGAGAATAGGGCGCCACATTCCCTTTTAGGCAAAGACAAAACCCACCTCTTCCCCCCGACAAAATCCTTTCATTTTCTTTCTTTCTTTCTTTATTTTGTTTTTAATTTTTTTTTCATTTCCTTAAAGGTAAAGAGAAAAAGATACTAAATCAATTTAAAGTGAGAAAAAATTGCTTTTTTTAGCTAATATATTGATTGATCAAATTTTTAAAGGTAGTATCTTTACTATCTCTCTCCCTAAATTTTGGTCTTCTTCCAAAGTCTTTGATGTGGATATATATTAATTGTAGAGTTTATATTTTTTATTTACTTCCGTGGTTGCTAATACAATCTATTAATAATTCCCAAACACTTACTTAGTTCCACTTCTAAATAGTAAGACTTGAAACATTACGAAAAGATCAAAAGAAAAAAATCGTAGTAATTAAATAGAAGATATATTTGTTTAAGAAATCCTATACACAACCTATCGGATTTAAGTAGTCCTTACAAAATATATATTCATAGTAAAGTAAAGGGTGGTGAAACTTTTCATGATCATACACTACAATTTACTTATAATGATAATTTTGGGGCAGGTTTTCGACTTGACTCGTGTATAGTATTGTTGTAAAACTCCTAAATTTACTGAAGAAAAGTTAACTCATTAATTTGAAAGACACACATTATATCCTCTATTTATTTATTACCAATCATGTCAACTCCCATATTTTACTTCAACAAGAAAAGGTGGCAACAAATTTAATATTGGAGGAGAAAAATGAATATATTTGCAAACAGTGTGTAAACGTAATTCAAATTTAACTCCAAAGTTACCAAAAACAAAAATAAACACTAAACTTCATCAAAGTTTAAAATCCAACCGAAACAAATTTGATGATTGAATTTTTGTTATTTATTAGTTCGAGTTTACAATTATAAACTTATAAAAAATATAAGAATCTAATTATTTTTATTAAAAGTTTAAAAGTATAATTAGGTAATTTCTGTGATATCTGACTCGTACCATTCTTACCTGCACAATGTTAATGGATATAATTTACCGACACCTTCTTTATTTACTGTCACGTGTCGTATAAATCATTTAAAAAAATTGTCGAGATTAAAATAATGATTTAAGTTGAAAGTGAGATAAACGAGAGGATGACGTGGCAGGTAGTCAGTCACGGGCAACGTGTGGGGTAAGTCATCAGAGCTGACAGATAGAGAGTGCAACTGAATTGTTTTTACGTGACGAGGAAAGAAACGGATCCCGGTAACGCCAGTTGCCGATAGCGACAGAAATTATCCACTGTGCCGTGTGCCCTTTCTCGTAATATGCAATCCTTACTTCCACACGGTACCAATAAAATAATATCCACTGTGCATGATTACATACTATACAGTGCATGCAGGTCTAATGTGTAACACCAGTTTTAATTTTCTTCTTTCGAAAAGTTATTTATTTATCTTCTGCTATTTCTATCTTAATTATAATTAAAAACAAACTACAAAAGAAAATTTTCTTATTTATTAATATACAGTTTTCACGTTTCTCACTTTCCATTTTTGCACTATGTTTTCTAAATAGCTATAGGAGCTTACATAACAAAATCTAGTTTCTTTTCCTTTATCTAATTTTATTTGACGTGAGCAAAAATATTGGTTAATTTAAAAAAAAAATACTTCTATATACAAACTAAATAAAACACAATTAAACATCTGTGTTAAATTTCTATTTTGGGGCATAATGTTTGTTTCAAATTACATAATTTATATACTTTCCGTTGCTAAATTTTAGAGTTTAGGTATCTTTACTACAAATTTTGAACAATTATTTAACTTTGAGTGGGTAAATTTAAATTTGTTAAAAGTAGTAAGACTAATATTAAGAGGATGTTAATGTTAGTGTAATTCCAGTTAACTTGTTCCGGTGTGTTTACTAATCGAGTAGCATTTAAAAATTTGAAAATTTAAAAGTATAATTACCAAATTGTGTGTATGTTTATATATCTCAATTTGATAATAATCTTTGTAGATTCTAAGAAAATGAGAAGTGGAATATTTTACACGTTGTTGTGATGCTAAAAATTATCTATTTCATAATTTAACCAAAAAAAAAAAGTGATATAATATGCCTACACAATTATGATTGTATTATTTTAGGCTAGTCCATTTTTCTACGCCCCTGGAAGTAAAGGTGACACTGACGTTAAAAGGAAATTTGTAATAGTGCGTATTAATTGAATCCAGTCTATTCCTTTACAATCTCAAGCCCAACACACACACACACACACACACAACCAAATAATATATCTTATAGTTTATTATTAAAACTATTCTGAACCCTATATATATATTTTGGTAGGTCAAATCTGGGTTGAGAAGTTTATAGCAAATGATAGGTTTTATGGGTTTATAACCTAAGCTAAAGTTTAATATTTATTTTTATATTTATGGTATTAAAAAGCGGAATTCAAAATATCTTTTTATAAACAGTTTTTATTTATGTTTGAGGCGGAAAGCTCACTATCTTTGAGTAAAGATTGTTCATATCATTATGTTTATTGTTCATACAGTTTATCTTTTCTTTTTCAAGAGTAGACTAATTAATTAGTTTGATCCTTTTCAGAGAAATTCGTATTCGGTAATGTAAAGAGGTCAGTGTTTCTGTTCACCGAAGAAGTTTATGAGTTTATTTTTTCAAAATTTTGAATTTTAAAAGACGAGTCGAACTTCTTAAAGTAAATAATATGCTCTAAATTATTTATTTAACGTGCATATTAATATATAACTTTAACCACGTGAGCAAATAAAAAGGTGTAGTCCTTAAAAAAAGTAAATAAGTAATAATAAAAAAACAAAAGGTATATTTATAGATAAAAATTGATTGAGAAAATAATTAATATGATGGGCTGGGCATAAATTTTATTATTAAATAGCCCGATACACGCTGGGTAAATGTGACGATAGATTGGGATGATGAAGCATGACATCAGTTTAGCCAAATGACCATTTTCTTTAAATACTAGATTACAAAATTTTGGATTCTCTAAAAAATAAATATTTTCATCCTATCAGTCTCTTGAATAATTTGAAATTTTAGAAGAAAAAGTTATAAAATCTTATTTCATGTCGTATACTTTAATTTATTTAATGTTTATTTAGATGGCTTACCAAACGTAAGTTTTTATTAAACAGTCTAATATCATTTTGAAGTTTGAACAGAATTGTTGTTAGTATACTTTTGTTCACATATATATTATAAATAACACTATTGTCATAGTAGTAGAGGTATATTTAGTATATAAAAAGAAGTATATTATTGACTACTGTATGATTTTATTTTTATTCAAATATAAAAGGATAAATAGTAGTCTACGGCGTATAATGATCATATATTACTATATTTATAGATATTTACAACAGTTTAATCGAGGTTCAAATAATTTCTCTAACATTAAATCATCTTTAACAGCCTACAACCAATTCAATCATACCTCAACTAGGAGATGAGATAATTCAAATAAACACACTGTCAAACTAAGAAAAAAAATCACCCACAAAGGTGAGTTTATCATGTTGGTGTAATGTTTTTACACGTGTTGAAAATTGATTGGTTAAGTACATCCCAAAGCCCCTTTCTCTCTAATGAAATTAAGTTGCGGAAGACTCGGATCCTGTCCCCTCAGTCTAAAGCCTCATATTTTTTTTCTCTTCTCTAGCTAGCCAGCTGCTTCTTCACTTCAGTTTCACTCACAAACCCATTAAACCAATCCTTCTCGAAATGTCCGACAAATTCACACACCCAGATCTCCGGCACCTCATGGCCGACGACAAACCCAACTTTCCGGCCACCCCACAAACCCTAGACTCCTTTTTCCTCCATCACTCCCACCTGACACGTGGATTCTCTCCGGTGCCACCACCGCCTAAATTCCAGCCTCTCCAGCTCGTCCTGACCGAGCCAACCGGTCTGCTTCACTTTGGCTGTTCAGACAATTCCACCGCTACGGGAGGCGGCGGTGGGTCTTCCACGGCTGCCAACGCTACCGTATCATCAGCTCCATTTTTGCGGCGGAATAAGTTGGTAATTGATAACGAATGGTGTAGTCCTTATGGGAACGACGTCGTTGGAGGAAGCAATGGATTTAACAGTAGATGGCCAAGACAGGAAACTCTTACTCTTCTTGAGATCAGATCTCGTCTTGATTCCAAGTTCAAAGAGAGTAATCAGAAAGGTCCCCTTTGGGATCAGGTTTCTAGGTATATTTATTTATTTATTATTACTCAAATTAAATTTCAATTTAATCTATATGATCTTCTCATTCTTGATTAATTTATATTTTTTTAAAAAAAAACTAGAATTCTGAAATGCAAACATTAATTAGATATCTTTCAATTGTTCTTGATTTTTTAATTTTCTTGGATTGATTAATATAATAATATTTTTAAATTATACTTAAATAACATTATTTATTGCTTGAAAAGGACAGCCATGTGTTTTATTTCCATTTTTTTCAACTTTATTTTTCTTCATTTTTTTGTGTGTGTTTTTCGATGAGTTGATTTATATGCATATATCATTATTTATGTATATATTGTAAACTCTTCACTTTGAATTAATGTAAATATATATGTTAGTAAAGATTGTATTTTTAGAGTGGTCTAATCAGTACACTACAAGGAATGTTCTTAAAAAAAACCAAAAAGGAATGTTTTGTTTATTAATTTACAACTAAACAATGTATATAAAAAATCTGACTTAATCCAAACAAAATATACAGCTTGTTAGAGGTGGAAGAAGACAAACTTTAAATGTTCATATGATAACTAACCTGGTTTTTGGATTTTAAAAATTAATGTTTATAAACAATAACACTATTATTAAACTTCCATTCATTAATATGTTTAAAAAAACAAGTCATTCTGTTAAAAAATTAAAACCAAAAACCAAAATTAGAAGAAAACAATGTTAGTAAATTTAAAATGAAATTGCTATAAATAACATTTGGTAATTCCACTTTATCAACATTTAATTACTTTAATATTGATTAATATATATATTGCATAATATACCCTTTTCCTGTATAAAGTGTTCAGATTATTAATAAAACTTAAAAGATATATTAAATTATAAATAGTAGTTTGTGTCTAAAACACTTTTAATTATATATCTCTAATCAACAATACAAATTTTAGGTGGATTTTATAACCCTTTCATTATTTATTTTTAGAAACCAAGTTAATTTTCTGGTTTGCATACTTCTTAAAAAGAAGTTCAATTTTCTTAACCAAAATTTAAAAACTTTTTTTTTTCTTTTGGAGTTTAAAAAGATTGGCTTGATCTTCTAAACAGTGGCCTAAAAAGCATATAATCAGCTGACTTTTTAAAAAGGATATCTGTACATTTAATTTTAAAAAATTAAAACTCAAATGGTTATGGAAAGTAACCTTGAAAAACTAACAACACAACTTCAAATATCATTAACTAAACTTGTATTTGAGTCTTAATACTAAACTTACTGTAACTTATTAATTTTAGCTTCTAAATTTAGTGGTCTTTTAACACATTTTCTAAGCACAAGGCCATGAGTTCAAATTCTTCATTTAGTAGAACCTATTATTTAATTAAGGTCATTGAGTATTCTGTGTTGATTATGCATGCATTGGAAATTTAAAAAAAAAGGTCAAACACGTTCTTAGGTTGTAAACTTTTATGAAATGATAAATTTGTCCTTAAGCTTTTACTTTGCAACTATTTTCTCCTCCAAACTTAATTTTATAATAATTAATCCTTAAACTTTTAGTACGTCCTAATATTTGAGTCGTTTTACATTAATTTTGTAACAAAAAATAAGTCTCTATATATTGTGAAGAGTGTAAGGATTTATAGAATAAAGGCTTGTCATGATATGTAGTTCATAAAACTAATCAGATATCAAATATGTGTTAACATAATTTGAACAGAATTTCACGTCGTACTTCAATTAAATTGCAAAATTCTAAACTTTTAAAAAAAAGCTATTATTACAAATTTAAAAATACAGAGGCTAAATTTGATGGTGTAAATCCTTGATAGAGTTTCCCTATGTTTTCTTTGTGTTTTTTCCCTTGTACCACAAGGAAAATTGGAAAATAACTACAGTGCTCAGAATAACTATCACACAGTCGTATTTCTATATATATATATATATATATATATATATATATATATATCTGTGTGTGTAACACTATCACAAAATTTCACTTGAATTTTTTAATTAATACTTTTCAATATTTTATTTTCTTTGTGTGATTAGAAGGATTGTAGTTTGTAGGGAGGTGGGTGCAATAGGTTGCATGTAAGTATTACCATTTGTTCTACCACCCATTTATTCAAAAGCTTTTGGTGGGGTGTGTTAAATTCTCAGTTCTTTCTCTTGTAGGTTTGAAAATTTGTGTAATACCCGATGAGTTGAAATCACTGTCGAATTGTGGAGAGCATGCATGTTGAATACATGCTAGACTTTTTATATACATTTGGTTGAATCTTCTACAAATTTTAATAAAAAACTAAGTTGTTGATATAGTATTAAATTCATGTTCAGCCATAAGTTACTTACTCGATGATTTAACAGTAAAAAAACAATATTTATGCATGCATGAATTTGATATAGACATATTTTATTTTACAGGTTGATGGCAGAGGAATACGGCTACAAAAGAAGCGGGAAGAAATGCAAAGAGAAGTTCGACAATTTATACAAATACTACAAGAAAACAAAGGAAGGTAAAACCGGTAGACATGACGGGAAGCATTACAGATTCTTCCGTCAACTCGAAGCTATTTACGGCCAATCCAACGACCAAATATCATCTCCAATCATAGAATCCAACTTCTACCGAAACTCCATCGCCAGGTCGGAAACTCCGCCGCCCGAAAAATACCCCAGCGGAGGAGAGAATCATCAAGAAGCTGGTGGGGGGATGAGCCTAAGTTTCACAATTTCGTCTGATTTCGAAACGTCGTCGTCTGGGAACTACCACGATGACGATCTGTCAGCGATAGCGTTTATGATGAATCAAAAGAAGGTGGAGAAGTCGGGGGAAACCAACGTGTCAAAAAGGGATCAAGGTGGTGTTAGTAATAATAATAATAATAAAGGAGAGAGTTGGAGAGAGGAGATAGAGAAAATGGTGGATATGAAGATGAGTAGATTAATGGAGGTGCAGGAGAATTGGATGGAGAAGATAATGAGCAGCGTTGAAGATGGGGAAAAGGAGAGGATTATGAAAGAAGAAGAATGGAGGAAGCAAGAAATGGCTAGATTTGATCATGAGATGAGTGAGTTTTGTGCAAGAGAAAGAGCTTGGCTTCATGCAAGAGAACTTGCTTTCATGGAAATTGTCAAGAGATTTGCTGATAAAGGGTAAATTAATGATTTAATTATAAGAACGATTATAATATAATAATGGGAAAAAAACATCAAACCATGCAATGAAAACTATATCTATATATAAATTTATATCCAAAAGTTCATAGGTGTACGTAGCCATTAATAACTTTTTTTCTCTGGTAGAAAATACATATCCGAGCAAAACTTTTTAATATGACTTGCGAGCTAGTTAGAAGATATATATTATAAAACTCAGTATTAAAAAGTGAATGCATTATCTATCACTTATATATGAAAACAAAATCACTTTAAATTAAATACGAATTGAAACTGATAATTTATGTTATCCATTGGTCTAATATGTATAATATGATAGAAGTGGTGGATTTGAATGTCTAAACTTTTGATAATTTTGTTTGAATTTATGATAGGATATATGTCTGTGTACATTGATCTTGATATTATTTATGTTTTCTAAAAAAGCAGTTCCTCTGACTTATTTGTTAGATGCAGTACAAAATAAAGGGTCAATAAGATACACAAGGTTGGTATAAGAAAAAAACTTGGTGCATCCAGGAACCACAAATGCACTTCGGATACCTTTTAGTATAAAGATTCTATGGATTCATGTATAAATTAAACGAGTTTTGATATTGTAGGGTATGGGAGTTTTCAATTATATATAGACATGATGGTGAACATGAGCTAGTATATATTTATGTTAAGTTTAAACTGTATATTCACTTTGACATTACATAAATTGTTATCGCAAGTCAATTGAAATGTCGTCAAAATATAGTTAGCTGATAAAGTGATAATAGTA